>NC_133332.1:243108578-243301078 GCF_042186555.1 Aquarana catesbeiana | reverse complement strand
TCCTCTGTGATGACCTTAAAGAATAGCTCAACACCAAGTTTACTATATAGAACACTTATGTATTTATACATGTTGATCATATCCCCCCTTAATCTCCTCTTCTCAAGATAGAGTAAATTCAGTTCCTCTAATCATTCCTCATAGCTGAGCTCCTCCATGCCTCTTATCAGTTTGGTTGCCCTTCTCTGTACTTTCTCCAGTTCCCCGATATCCTTTTTGAGAACTGGTGCCCAAAACTGAATTGCATATTCCAGATGAGGTCTTATTAATGATTTGTACAGGGGCAAAATGATATTTCTCTCTCTGGAGTGAAAAACAGGCTAAAATTTTTTTTTAACAGGAACATGCGTTTCCGCTACACAAAGTGTGAATGGGGCCTCAGGGGTGGCATATAGAAAAGGCTGGTGCAGAGATGTCTTTCAGGTGGAGGGAGAGGTGTATTCACTGGCCCTTAGTTCCAGCACTGCAGTGGTAGCCAGTGTCTACCTGCAGTGCTACGCTGGCTCCTGGCACATTCTCCCCTTTTCTGAATCCTGAACTTATCTGCAGCCCCCCCCCCACTCACCCCCTTCCAGCAGAAGCACTACAACATGCAGCAGCAGTGGCGTCTGTTTTTTTTTTTAGGGGAGGGGCTAACAAGCACCCCCCGTGGCACCTTCAATCCTCCAGCCTCCCGTCTGTTCGCTGTCTTACCCCATCTAGGTGAAGGGTATCGGCCAGCGGGCATTGGCAGCGGGATCAGGCATTGGCAGCTGGCATCGGGCATCTCCTCCATCTCGGTGGCCGTGCGTCTCCTCCCCTCCTCCTAGGCGTCTAATAGGATCGCCTGTCCTTTCAGTCAATCGGGTGACAGGTCTCAAAACCCACTTCCTGATTGGCCGGGAGGAGAATCAGTGTTACAACAGCGAATATTCATTTGCTGTTGTAACACACCTGGGTGGGCTCCATTTACATTCTATGAGCCCCAAGCCCACCCTATTTTGAAGCCTATTAGAGCCTCTGGCTCTAATAGGGTGCTTCAAAATAATACCCCCCCCGCATTTGGAATCCTGAAAGGGGCCAGACGTGTGAATGGGGGGGGCGGTCATAGATGGGGGGGGCGGTGCCCTGCGCCCTTAATGGACAGGCAACCCCTGTGCAGCAGGTTACAATGCACACAGAGCACAGTGTGGAGGTCCGCAGAGCTCAGGACTCAGTAGGAGCAGGCAGAGAACTTCTTACCTCGATCTTTCTTCCTTGCAAGAGATAACACTGCTGATCACAGGGGAGTGAGGGGGAGTTTCAGGACCCAGCAGTGTAAAGATTTCATGGCAAAGGCAGAGAGAGACTCTGCAGCTGTCCCTGCTGCTCCAAAATCGGGACACAGCCCTAGAACAAATCCAGTTTTGCTAAATAAAGGAACTGTGGGCAAGTAAGTAGCCTTGATCCCCTGCACAGCAGCCGGAGGGAAAAAGCCAGCAACGCTGCAGGGGATTCCACAGGAGTCACAAGGCAGTACAGTCGGCTATGCTCTCCTGCAGGTGTCTGGGCCCCCTTCTGGACTGATGAGGCTCGGGCCCCCTACAGGAGGGCTGGTTGTACTGCCTTATCAGTGGTCCTGCCCCCAATTAAACAGTGCATTGAGGTCGGCTTGTAAGTTGGAGACATCCTGTAATGCCCTGTACACACAACTGGTTTTTCCGTCGGAATAAACTCTGAAGGTTTTTCCGACGGAGTTCCGACTGAATACCGCTGAAACTGTCTTGCGTACACACGATCACACCAAAGTCCGACCATCAAGAACGCGGTGACGTATAGCCAGTAGCCAATAGCTTCCGTCTCTTACTTGCTTCAGAGCATGCGTAATTTTTGGTCCGTCAAAACAGCACGCAGACGAGCGATTTTCCCGATAGGAATTGGTTCCGTCGGAAATATTTAGAACATGTTCTATTTCTTGGTCCGTCAGAATTTTCGAAAATAAAAGTCGGATGAGGCATACACATGATTGGAATATACGATGAAAAGTTTCCGTCGGACTTTTTCTGTCGGACATTCCGCTTGTGTACACGGAATAAGGACGTTATTCCGCTGCATAGCTTGGCGTCATCTGCAAAGACTGAACTGGTACTTTTAATCCCAGACCCTATATCATTTTTAATAAAGATATTAAAATGTAAGGGTCCCAGCACTGATCTTTGGGGTACACCACTGATAACCTTAGACCATTCAGAGTAAGAATCATTACACACTACTCTTTTTTTTTTTTTTACAACCAGGAGTGCTTTATTGTAGAATTAACATTTACAGTATTATATAGTCACATTTTGTTATACAAGAAGTATATTAAGTACAGGTTTGTCAGCATTTCACACAAAGCATATACCGTAAACCAATGTCAAGTAAAGAGGAAATCTAAGACTATAAACATTCTCAAATGCGGTGTATTCGTTATTCCCTGCTCAGGGATCATATATTGGAGTAATGGAGGGAGGAGAAAACAGGAAAGGAGGCAGGGTAGGGGAAAAACCAATAGGGAACGTAACCCCGGAGGGGGGGGGGGAGGCCGCGGAACCAGAAACACCAGAAGAAAGCAGGGGTCAATCAGCACATCCTCCACTCTACTGACAGTGTCCCATTGTCTAGATCGATGCCCATGATGACCAGACTTTGTCAAATTTCCATGGGCATCCCCGGTTAATGTACGTCAACTTATATAGTGGCAGAGCAGCATTTACTTTATTTTCCCAGGTAGCTACATCCGGGGGGACAGAGGAGGTCCACCTACACAGTATCTCTTTCTTAGCATAAAAGAGCAAATATGAAATTAATAATTTACTATGATGCGATCTCTGATCATCATCATGTATACCCAGTAAGGCTAATTCAGGCGTCACGGGAACATTCAAGTCCAGGCGAACGTTTAAATGATCAAATACTCCCTCCCAGAAGTTTGACAACCTAGGACATTCCCAGAACATGTGTAAATATGATCCCGGATGCGTCAAACATCTGGGGCATTGTGGATCTCTATCTGGATATATTCTAGACATACGAACCGGGGTAAAATAAACCCTGTGGAGGAATTTGGTCTGTATAAGTTTATCTCCTGCAGCTATAACCAGCTTGGGGCTCTGTTCAAGACTGTCCTCCCAATCCTCTCTCTCTAACACTGGAATATCAGCCTTCCATTGTTCCCATAGCCTATCCATTTTTACGTTGTCAATTGGAAATAAAATACCATATAAAGCCGAAAGTGGCTTTATTAGGTCTTCACAGGACAATAAATTCTCTACGGGGTCTAATTTCAGAGTAGGCTGCGTTTGGAATTGGGCCCTGGCTGCATGCCTCAGCTGAACATAGCGGAAGAACATCCACCCAGGTAGCTCATATTTCCTTGTTAGTTGCGAAAATGACAGCAGTGTGCCCGTAGGCATAATATCCCTTAGTGTCTTAATGCCGAATCTCGCCCACACCTGGGGGTCTGGTATTGACCTAAAATGAGGTAAGTTGGGATTTCCCCAGAGAGGCTGGACCGGTGACCATTGGCCCGCTATGAGGAACCGACGTCTAGCTGCAATCCAAACCTTTATCGTTGCCTTAGTTGGGGCGGGGAGGTTTTTATAAGCTCCCACTCCTCTATACGCCAAATTTTGTAGTTCCTGTAGGGAGCCTAGCCAGGCTGCCTCTACACAAACCACAGCATTAGATTTACTCTCCGCAAACCACCAGTATACAGTGACCAGCATAGCTGCCCAGTAATACACCCGGAAATCCGGGAGGGCCAATCCCCCTAGTTGTGTCGGTGCGCGGAGTGTGGTTTTTGCCAGTCTAGGTATGGAACCATTCCATATAAAAGCGGTAATGCATTTATCAATTTCTTGAAAGAAGCTCTGCGGTATCCAAATCGGACTGTTCCGGAAAAAATAATTAAACTTAGGTAGGATAACCATTTTTAGGATACTTATGCGGCCTAGTAAGTTCAATGGAAGTCCGGACCAGGACTGGCATTTCTCCCTTAGAAGTTTAAGCAATGGGAGCAGGTTCAGTGCATAATATTGGGCAACATCCCTAGATACCTTGACCCCAAGATACCTGAATTAGTTAACCCACTGTAATGATGTTTGGTTGTGAAGGCCTTGGGACTGCATATCCAGTGAGAAAAGGACCGATTTGTTCCAATTGATTCGGATGCCTGATAACGCACCAAATCTATCAAACAACACCAGGGCGGCAGACAACGAGGGTCCAGAGTCATTTAGATAGAGTAGCGCGTCATCCGCATACAGAGATATTTTCTCTTCCAGATTGCCAACCCGGATTCCCTTAATTTCTTGTGACTCACGAATTAAAATTGCTAGTGGTTCCAGGGCCAAGGCAAACAAACTAGGGGATAGGGGGCATCCTTGACGGGTGCCCCTGTGTAAAGAAAAAGCGTCTGACACTCGGTCATTAGTGCGTACCCTAGCTTTGGGAGCTCTGTAAAGTAGTTGCAACCAGCGTATGAATCTGGGTCCAAACCCAAAGTGCTGTAACACCCCCCAAAGGTACAACCACTCTACAGAGTCAAACGCCTTTTCGGCGTCTAGGGAGGCAATCACCCGAGATCCTGCAGTATCATGACTGAAAGAAAGGTTTAGGAAAAGGCGTCTAAGGTTTATGTCGGTACCTTTGCCCGGCATAAACCCTGTTTGGTCGACATGGACCAGGGTGGATATAACCGACGACAACCGAATAGCTAGAATTTTTGCTAGAATTTTTGCATCGACGTTGAGTAAAGATATTGGCCTGAAGGATGCACATTCCTGTAAGTCTTTACCAGGTTTGGGAATTAGAACTATAATAGCTTCTTCCATAGATTCTGGGAGAGCACCTGTCTGATCCAGTCCAGAAAAGAGGGATTTCAATCTAGGGGCAAGCACCTCTATGATTTGTGAATAAAACTCTGTGGGAAGGCCGTCTGCACCCGGAGTTTTCCCGCACTGCAAACTGCCAATTGCAGTCTGGACCTCCTCCAGGGAAAAGTCCTCCTCTAATAAATTTTTATGTTCCTCAGAGAGGGACGGGAAGGGGATGGCATCTAAATACTCCTGTAGTTCCACTGGCGTAAACTGGGCTCTAGAGGTATATACCTCCCTGAAAAACTTCAGGAACTCAGCATTTATTTCCTCAGGTGATGAAAGTAGTTGTCCATCGGTACACCTGATACTAGCTATGTGGGTGGAGGCTGCCTGGTTCTTTGCTAGCCAAGCTAACAGACGCCCATTCTTATTTCCGTGCTCAAATATTTTTTGCTTTGTATATAGCATAGATTTTTTAGTCTGTTCGACATTATGCAGAGATAATTCACGTAAGGAGTTCTGCCATAAATAATAATTGTTATCATTAGGGGATTGAATATAGTCTGACTCACATCTAGCGGCCTTTTCCTCTAATGTCTCCCGAGTCCTGGAGGCCTCTTTTTGCAAGAAAGAGATACGGGCAATATAGTCCCCCCTCACTTTTGACTTAAAAGCATCCCATAACACATTAGCGTTAGCAAAATCACCGTTTTCATTCCAATAGTTACAAATATTTTCTATCATTGTCTCCTGGACTCTATCATCCTTGGCCCAGAATCCGGACAGACGCCACAGTTTAAGCCCCGGAGATTTAAGCAGTGAGATTTTAATGTGGACAGGGGCATGATCTGAGACACCACGAGGCAAATGCTCCACTGCCCCCACCCAACGCAAGGCCCCGGGTGAAGCATAAACAAGGTCTATACGTGAGAGTGCTCGATAGGAGGCCGAGTGGCACGTATATTCTCTTTTATTTGGGTGAAAGTGACGCCACACGTCTGTAAGAGCAAACGTGTCAGCCCATCCCCCCAAAGCCACTGCACTACGGGTCACCATGTGTAATCTGTCCAGATCCTGTGATGGAGCCATGTTAAAGTCGCCAAAAATAAAAACTTCAGGTACATTAAATCCCATTACCAAATGCATGATGTCGTTTAGCAATTGTGCATCAGCCTGAGGTGGCAGATATAGGCCTACCAGCACCAATCCTCTATCATAAAGTGAGGCATTAATAATAATATATCTGCCCCCCGGGTCAATCTTAACATCTAGAATCTGCAGAGGTAGGGACCTGCGGATCAAAATGCTCACACCCCTAGCATAATTTGAGTAAGTGGAATGATGATGAGCTCCCATCCATGCCTTCCGGAGTCCTAAGACACGTCTGCCTATCAAGTGGGTCTCTTGAAGTATACAGATGTGTGGATTGTACCTTTGTAGGTATTTAAACACCAGTGACCTCTTTGTGGCTGAGTTTAAACCCCGGACATTCCAGGAAACAATAGATATCTCAGCCATCACTTCTCATACCCAATTGTATAAGCACGTCCCCCCCCCCCCCATACCAGTCCCCCAGATACAGACATTCTATCCATATCATTGTTCCCCTTAGGTCTAAGAAGACGTTATGTGAATTGGTTACATGCATAAGTATGTGTGAGCCAATAACATTCCAACTACAATCAAGCCACTCCTTTATAAAACTTGCAATTGCTGCAACTTCAAAAACCTGCAACGGCAGATATTTCCCCCCCCCTCCCCACATCCCCCTCCTGAACCGAGGATGTTTCATACCCTGAACCCCCAACATCTATACTTAAAAGAGGGCGAGCACTTGTAGCGTGAAGTGTTACCTAGCAAGGCAACAGAGTTGCTGGTTCATTATGCATAACTTATCTCCTGGGAACTCCCAGGGGTACTTATCTTAGTTACAAAACGGTCTTTTTTAAAATAAGAATAAAAAGAGAAAAGAAAAAAGAAGAAAAGAAAAAAAGGGGGATTTGTATATAACCATTAACAGTGTAATTCGGACATATTAAGGCAAGCTATTCCTGGATACGCAGGGATACCTGTTGTCCATAGCATCAACACAGCTAAGAACTCCCCAAAGTATGCCTCCTAACACAACCACCCTACGGATTGTCACATGCGTTATAACTGGAATCGAAGAAGTTCAGTTCCTTGGTTACAGTGTCTCAGCCTAGCCTAGGTAGTTGTGATTGAGGATATTTCCCCCCCTGATAACCGATGTTACCGTACAAGAGGGCTGAATACCCCATACCAAGACATCAGCGGTGCATGGCCAAGCAGTTCTTCTGTATAGTTTTACTCCCTCCAACATGGACGAGACTATTTGAGTGGTAAAGTCCACAACACCTCAACATCCGCTCCGATGTATCACACAACTTTCTTATTAAAGTATACACAGGCATTCGTCTCGGTAAATAAGACATCCAGATTTGTAGTGACCATCAGTCCATGTGTAATGATCTGATGCATGCATCAGGATATGATTGATTAACTGCGTCTACACACATTAGGCCGTTGTCCTGAAAAAAAGGGGGAGTTGTCTCCATTTCAGACCCCTGTAGAACCTGTTGAGAGGTGCTGTAGCCCACGTGCGCACATGACCGGCGGGCTTGGAATTTGTGCTTTGCCGAGCAAGGGTAAGGATCGTAGACATGCGACGGCATCACAAAGTACGTCGGTCACTTTTCACCTCTCCAATTCTATAGTACAAGTTATAGCTTCCAGACTGAGGTAATGAGCTGCAGCTGGTATTCGGCATTCGGCACTCAGCTTGTATGAGGGTGACCCCACTGCTTCCCCCCACACAGCACATTGCACAGTAGAGCCCCAGCACCGCAACTATTATATATCAAATTCCGATCCCCATTCCAAGTAAAAGACGGAATAATTAGTCTGCTTCAAAAACTCAAAAAGAGAAAAAATAAAAAACAAAAACCACAGGTATATCATAAGTTGCTTGAGCATATAGCAGTGTGTTTGAACTTACACTTAGCGTTGTGGAGGTAAAGAATCCAACCATGCGGCAGCATCACGAGGCGCGGTAAAGAATTTTACTGTTTCCCCATCCTGCACCCTCAGCTTGGCAGGGAACAGGATACTATACTTGATATTTCGCGCCCGTAGCCCCACTTTGATTTGGTCAAAGGACCTGCGTAGCTTCTGAGTTTCCAATGAGAAATCGGGAAAAAACATCAGGGTAGCATTCTGATATTTTAGCTCACCGGCTCTGCGGGCTGTACGGAGTATTTCGTCCCGATCCCTGAAATTAAGAACCCGAAAGATCAAAGTGCGGGGGTTAGATCCTGGAGGTCCCGGAACTGGAGGGATCCTGTGGGCGCGCTCCACCGTAAAATATGGTGAAAACTGGGCCGTCGGCAGAATTTCTCTTAGGATCTCTTCTACAAAAATCGTGGGGTTCTTTCCCTCTGCACCCTCCGGCATACCCACGAGGCGGAGGTTGTTCCTCCTATTCCTGTTTTCTGCGTCGTCGACCTTAAATTCCAGCGCTCTGACCTTCGTTTGTAAGGTGCGGATCGAGGCTGTGTGCTCTGTGACCGTATCCTCCGTCAGCCCCACACGTTGCTCCGCTTCTGACACTCGAGCACGAAGTTTATCAAAGTCCTGCCGAATGAGGCTAACATCAAGTTGGACGGCCTCAATTTTGTTAGTCAGGGCAGTTTGACATGTGGCAATCGCAGCCATCACCTCTTGAAAGCCAAGTCTCTGCGCGTCTGACTGCTCCTCCATGTCCGTTTGGGACGCCATGTTCTTTGCCCGGCCAGGAGAAGCTCGCACGTGGGGAGTCTCTTGTGGGGCTGTTTTCTCCTCGTCCGGTGGAAAACGAAGCTTCTTCCCCCTGTGTCTTGTCTTGTATGGCATCCGGAGTTGCTCTGACCACTTTGTAGTGAGAAAAACCCACCAGGAGAAAGGATTTAAGACGGATCTCCAGCAGAGCTCTAAAACCTGCTTCCTCTCAGGTCGCCATCTTGGCCACGCCCCGCACACACTACTCTTTGAATTCGATCTTTTAGCCAGTTTTCTATCCATTTACAAACTGATCTTTCCAAGCCTGTAGACTTTAACTTACACATTAGTTGTGTGTGGGGAACTGTGTTTTTGCAAAATCCAAGTATACCACGTCCACCGCCACTCCTCTGTCCAAGGTTTTACTTACCTCCTCATAAAAAGAAATCAGGTTTGTTTGACAACTTCTGTCTTTCATGAATCCATGCTGTCTGTGGCTTATTTTTTATTTTTTCCAGCAAGAACTCATCTATGTGGTTTTTATTAAACTCTCCAGTATTTTTCCGACTATAGAAGTTAAACTAACAGGTCTATAGTTACTTGGTAAAGGCTTATGCCAGTGATTAACCGCTTGCCGACCGCCGCACACAGATGTACGTCGGCAGAATGGCACAGGCAGGCAAATGGGCATACCTGTAAGTCCCTTTGAATTTGCCGCCTATTGGGCGCGTGCACCCGCCGCGGGAGTGTGCCTGTGGTTCCTGAGAACTAGATGTTTGCCAGTGGCCCGCGATTGCTGTGTGGAGAGGTAGAACGGGGAGATGATGCCTTTGTAAACAAGGCATTTCCGTGCTCTGCCTTGTGACATGACAAAGATCCACTGCTCCCTGTCATCGGGAGCAGTGATCGCTGTCATGTCAGTGGTAGCCCCTCCCCTCTACAGTTAGAATCACTCCCTAGGACACACTTAACCCCTTGATCACCCCCTAGTGTTTAACCCCTTCCCTGCCAGTGTCATTTACACAGTAATCAGTTCATTTTTATAGCACTGATCGCTGTATAAATGACAATGGTCCCAAAATAGTGTCAAAAGTGTCCGATGTGTCCACCATAATGTCGCAGTCATGATAAAAATTGCAGATCGTCGCCATTACTAATAAAAAAAAATGAATAATAAAAATGCCATAAATCTATCCCCTATTTTGTAGACGCTATAACTTTTGCGCACACCAATCAATATACACTTATTGTGATTATTTTTACAAAAAATATGTAGAATACATATCGGCCTAAACTGAGAGACATTTTTTTTATATGTTTTTTAGGAATATTTATTATAGCAAAAAGTAAAAAATATTGCTTTTTTTTTCAAAATTGTCGCTCCTTTTTTGTTTATAGAGCAAAAAATAAAAATCGCAGAGGTGATCAAATACCACCAAGAGAAAGCTCTATTTGTGGGAAAAAAAGGACGTCAATTTTGTTTGGGTACAACGTCGCACAACCGCGCAATTGTCAGCTAAATTGATGCAGTGCCGAATCGCAAAAAATGCTCTGGTCAGAAAGGGGGTAAAATCTTCCGGGGCTGAGGTGGTTAAAGAATCCCTAAAAATTAGAAACAATGACTTTGAAATGACAGAGCTCAATTCTTTTAGGATCCGTGGGTGGATGCCACCTGGTCCTGGGGCTTTATCGACCTGTATTCTGTCTAAATATTTCTGGACCATATCACTTTTGAGCCATTGTGGATCATTTGGGGCTGTGTCAATACCACTCCCATTATGGACATGAGCTCCCCTATGCTCCTTTGTATACAAAGAGCTGAAGAAAGTATTTAATAAATTTGCCTTCTCTTTCTCCCCAGTCACCCACTCCAGATTATTTTGTAAAGGGCCTACATGCTCAGACCTGACCTTTTTACTATTAATATATTTGAAGAATTTTGGGGGGTTTGTCCTACTATCTTTTGCAATCTGTCTTTCGTTTTGAATTTTTGCATCCTTGATTTCCTTTTTACATATTCTGTTATATTCTTTGTAACATTTAAACAATGATAGTGTTCCTTCATTTTTATATTTTTTAAAAGCTCTTTTCTTATTATTTATAGCTTTTTAAACTTATTGCCCATGGGAATATACTTTGCAGTATCTCAGTTCAGTCTTTTTGAATAAATCCTATTTCTGTTCTATGTTCATCAATGCCAATATTCCCTCCCAGTCTAAGTCTTGAAGAGCAAGTCTTGGAGAAATGCCAATTTTTTTTTTTTTAAAGATCATTTTTACAGGAGCAGTGATTTTAATGATGCTTAAATTGCAACAATAAAAATGAAAAATTCCTTGAAACATAGTGCCTGGGGGGTCCTCTAGTCTGCTAGTCTGCCTGTAAAGTGGCAAAACTGACATTTCTAAAGAAAAAAAAAGAATGAAATGACATTTAAATTGCAGGCAATACAATACCATTGCCAGCAATAGAAAAATGTAAAAAAATGACTTGTTCCCCCCCCCCCCAATCCATACTAGGCACTTGGGTTCTGGTATGGATTTTAAGGGGTTCAGAACTTTTTCTCTGTTTGGGAGTTCTGGTGCAAACTGAACAGGGGGTCATTCGGCCCATCTCTGCCAGCCATGACTAAATTGCGGGCTGCCTTACACTTTTTTGGAAAAGCATCATATCAGATGTTTGCGATAACTTACCGCATAGTTTTATGCAGAATTTAAGGCATACATCGGAAAGATAACCCATGCAAGATTTTAAGGGGAGCTTCTTCGATAATTTGTTTTTTTTTTCTGAACGTTGTGCGTTATTTTACCTCATACTCAGATGCCGTAAAATAATTTGTAAATTGTGCCAATAATGTAAAAAAAAAATCCCAATCACTTCCCCAGAGTAGTACAATGTTACTATGTCACAGTGTGTTTAAAAAAAAAACTTAAAAAAGAACAAAATGTAATAAAAAGTTTAAAGAAAAATTATTTTTTTGGAGAGTGTACAGGTGTGAGGGAGGGCTAAGAGCGTACAGACGTGAAGGGGGCTGAGAGAATACAGATGAGAGGGAGAGCTGAGAGCATACAGGTGTGAGGGGGGCTGAGTGTGTACAGATGTGAGAGGGGCTGAGAGCCTACAGGTGTGAGGGGGGCTGAGAGTGTACAGGTCTTAGGGGGGCTGAGAGTGTACAGGTGTGAGGGGGGCTGAGAGTGTACAGGTCTTAGGGGGGCTGAGAGTGTACAGGTGTGAGGGGGGCTGAGAGCATACAGGTGTTAGGGGGGCTGAGATTGTATAGGTGTGAGGGGGGGCTGAGAGCATACAGGTGTGAGGGGGGCTGAGAGCATACAGGTGTGAGGGGGGCTGAGATTGTACAGGTGTGAGGGGGGCTGAGAGCGTACAGGTGTGAGGGGGTGAGAGCGTACAGGTGTGAGGGAGGGCTGAGAGCGTACAGGTGTGAGGGGGGCTGAGAGTGTACAGGTGTTAGGGGGGCTGAGAGTGTACAGGTGTGAGGGGGGCTGAGAGCGTACAGGTGTGAGGGGGGCTGAGATTGTACAGGTGTGAGGGGGGGCTGAGAGCATACAGGTGTGAGGGGGTGAGAGCGTACAGGTGTGAGGGGGGTGCAAGCATACAGGTGTGAGGGAGGGCTGAGAGCATACAGGTGTGAGGGGGGCTGAGAGCATACAGGTGTGAGGGGGCTGAGAGCATACAGGTGTTAGGGGGGGTTGAGATTGTACAGGTGTGAGGGGGGCTGAGAGCATACAGGTGTGAGGGGGGTGAGAGCGTACAGGTGTGAGGGGGGTGAGAGCGTACAGGTGTGAGGGAGGGCTGAGAGCGTACAAGTGTGAGGGGGCTGAGAGCATACAGGTGTGAGGGGGGTGAGAGCGTACAGGTGTGAGGGGGGTGAGAGCGTACAGGTGTGAGGGAGGGCTGAGAGCGTACAAGTGTGAGGGGGCTGAGAGCATACAGGTGTGAGGGGGGTGAGAGCGTACAGGTGTGAGGGGGGCTGAGAGCGTACAGGTGTGAGGGGTGCGAGCATACAGGTGTGAGGGGAGCTGAGAGCGTGCAGGTGTGGGGGGGCTGAGAGCGTACAGGTGTGGGGGGGCTGAGAGTGTACAGGTGTGAGGGGGCTGAGAGCATACAGGTGTGAGGGGTGCGAGCATACAGGTGTGAGGGGAGCTGAGAGCGTACAGGTGTGAGGGGCGGCTGAGAGCGTACAGGTGTTAGGGGGGCTGAGAGTGTACAGGTGTGAGGGGGCTTAGAGCATACAGGTGTGAGGGGTGCGAGCATACAGGTGTGAGGGGGACTGAGAGCGTACAGGTGTGAGGGGGGCTGAGAGCATACAGGTGTGAGGGGGCTGAGAGCATACAGGTGTGAGGGGGGTGAGAGCGTACAGGTGTGAGGGGGGTGAGAGCGTACAGGTGTGAGGGAGGGCTGAGAGCGTACAAGTGTGAGGGGGCTGAGAGCATACAGGTGTGAGGGGGGTGAGAGCGTACAGGTGTGAGGGGGGCTGAGAGCGTACAGGTGTGAGGGGTGCGAGCATACAGGTGTGAGGGGAGCTGAGAGCGTGCAGGTGTGGGGGGGCTGAGAGCGTACAGGTGTGGGGGGGCTGAGAGTGTACAGGTGTGAGGGGGCTGAGAGCATACAGGTGTGAGGGGTGCGAGCATACAGGTGTGAGGGGAGCTGAGAGCGTACAGGTGTGAGGGGCGGCTGAGAGCGTACAGGTGTTAGGGGGGCTGAGAGTGTACAGGTGTGAGGGGGGCTGAGAGCATACAGGTGTGAGGGGGCTTAGAGCATACAGGTGTGAGGGGTGCGAGCATACAGGTGTGAGGGGGACTGAGAGCGTACAGGTGTGAGGGGGGCTGAGAGCATACAGGTGTGAGGGGGCTGAGAGCATACAGGTGTTAGGGGGCTGAGATTGTACAGGTGTGAGGGGGGCTGAGAGCCTACAGGTGTGAGGGGGGCTGAGAGCCTACAGGTGTGAGGGGGGCTGAGATTGTACAGGTGTTAGGGGGGCTGAGAGTGTACAGGTGTGAGGGGGCTTAGAGCATACAGGTGTTAGGGGGCTGAGATTGTACAGGTGTGAGGGGGGCTGAGAGCCTACAGGTGGGAGGGGGGCTGAGATTGTACAGGTGTGAGGGGGCTGAGAGAATACAGGTGTGAGGGGTGCGAGCAGGGCTGAGAGCATACAGGTGTGGGGGGTGAGAGCATACAAGTGTGAGGGAGGGCTGAGAGCATACAGGTGGGAGGGGGGCTGAGATTGTACAGATGTGAGGGGGCTGAGAGCCTACAGGTGGGAGGGGGGCTGAGATTGTACAGGTGTGAGGGGGCTGAGAGAATACAGGTGTGAGGGGTGCGAGCAGGGCTGAGAGCGTACAGGTGTGGGGGGTGAGAGCATACAGGTGTGAGGGAGGGCTGAGAGCATACAGGTGTGAGGGGGGCTGAGATTGTACAGGTGTGAGGGAGGGCTGAGAGCGTACAGGTGTGAGGGGGCTGAGAGTGTACAGGTGTTAGGGGGCTGAAAGTGTACAGGTGTGAGGGGGGCTGAGAGCCTACAGGTGTGAGGGTGCGAGCATACAGGTGTGAGAGGTGCAAGCATACAGGTGTGAGAGGGGCTGAGAGCGTACAGGTGTGAGGGGGGCTGAGAGCGTACAGGTGTGAGGGAGGCTTAGAGCCTACAGGTGTGAAGGGGGCTGAGAGCATACAGGTGTGAGGGGTGTGAGCATACAGGTGTGAGGGGGGCTGAGAGCATAATACAGGTGTGAGGGGGGCTGAGAGCATACAGGTGTGAAGGGGCTGAGAGCATACAGGTGTGAGGGGGGCTTAGAGCATACAGGTGTGAGGGGTGCAAGCATACAGGTGTGAGGGGGACTGAGAGCGTATAGGTGTGAGGGGGGCTGAGAGTGTACAGGTGTTAGGGGGGCTGAGAGTGTACAGGTGTGAGGGGGAGCTGAGAGCATACAGGTGTGAGGGGGGTGAGAGCGTACAGGTGTGAGGGGGGTGCGAGCATACAGGTGTGAGGGAGGGCTGAGAGCATACAGGTGTGAGGGGGCTGAGAGCGTACAGGTGTGAGGGGGCTGAGAGCGTACAGGTGTGAGGGGGCTGAGAGTATACAGGTGTTAGGGGGGCTGAGATTGTAAAGATGTGAGGGGGGGCTGAGAGCGTACAGGTGTGAGGGGGGTGAGAGTGTACAGGTGTGAGGGAGGGCTGAGAGCATACAAGTGTGAGGGGGCTGAGAGCGTACAGGTGTGAGGGGGCTGAGAGCATACAGGTGTTAGGGGGGCTGAGATTGTACAGGTGTGAGGGGGCTGAGAGAATACAGGTGTGAGGGGTGTGAGCAGGGCTGAGAGCGTACAGGTGTGGGGGGTGAGAGCATACAGGTGTGAGGGAGGGCTTAGAGCATACAGGTGTGAGGGGGCTGAGATTGTACAGGTGTGAGGGAGGGCTGAGAGCGTACAGGTGTGAGGGGGCTGAGAGTGTACAGGTGTTAGGGGGCTGAGAGTGTACAGGTGTGAGGGGGGCTGAGAGCCTACAGGTGGGAGGGTGCGAGCATACAGGTGTGAGAGGTGCAAGCATACAGGTGTGAGGGGGGCTGAGAGCGTACAGGTGTGAGGGGGGCTGAGAGCGTACAGGTGTGAGGGAGGCTTAGAGCCTACAGGTGTGAAGGGGGCTGAGAGCTTACAGGTGTGAGGGGTGTGAGCATACAGGTGTGAGGGGGGCTGAGAGCCTACAGGTGTGAGGGGGGCTGAGAGCATACAGGTGTGAAGGGGGCTGAGAGCATACAGGTGTGAGGGGGGCTTAGAGCATACAGGTGTGAGGGGTGCAAGCATACAGGTGTGAGGGGGACTGAGAGCGTACAGGTGTGAGGGGGGCTGAGAGTGTACAGGTGTTAGGGGGGCTGAGAGTGTACAGGTGTGAGGGGGGCTGAGAGTGTACAGGTGTGAGGGGGGCTGAGAGCATACAGGTGTTAGGTGGGCTGAGACTGTACAGGTGTGAGGGGGGGCTGAGAGCATACAGGTGTGAGGGGGGTGAGAGCGTACAGGTGTGAGGGGGGTGCGAGCATACAGGTGTGAGGGAGGGCTGAGAGCATACAGGTGTGAGGGGGCTGAGAGCGTACAGGTGTGAGGGGGCTAAGAGCATACAGGTGTTAGGGGGGCTGAGATTGTACAGGTGTGAGGGGAGCTGAGAGCGTGCAGGTGTGAGGGGAGCTGAGAGCGTGCAGGTGTGGGGGGGCTGAGAGTGTACAGGTGTGAGGGGGGCTGAGAGCCTACAGGTGGGAGGGTGCGAGCATACAGGTGTGAGAGGTGCAAGCATACAGGTGTGAGGGGGAGCTGAGAGTGTACAGGTGTGAGGGGGGCTGAGAGCATACAGGTGTGAGGGGGGCTGAGAGCGTACAGGTGTGGGGGGGCTGAGAGCGTACAGGTGTGAGGGGGCTGAGAGCGTACAGGTGTGAGGGGTGCGAGCATACAGGTGTGAGGGGAGCTGAGAGCGTGCAGGTGTGAGGGGAGCTGAGAGTGTACAGGTGTTAGGGGGCTGAGAGTGTACAGGTGTGAGGGGGGCTGAGAGCCTACAGGTGGGAGGGTGCGAGCATACAGGTGTGAGAGGTGCAAGCATACAGGTGTGAGGGGGGCTGAGAGCGTACAGGTGTGAGGGGGGCTGAGAGCGTACAGGTGTGAGGGAGGCTTAGAGCCTACAGGTGTGAAGGGGGCTGAGAGCTTACAGGTGTGAGGGGTGTGAGCATACAGGTGTGAGGGGGGCTGAGAGCCTACAGGTGTGAGGGGGGCTGAGAGCATACAGGTGTGAAGGGGGCTGAGAGCATACAGGTGTGAGGGGGGCTTAGAGCATACAGGTGTGAGGGGTGCAAGCATACAGGTGTGAGGGGGACTGAGAGCGTACAGGTGTGAGGGGGGCTGAGAGTGTACAGGTGTTAGGGGGGCTGAGAGTGTACAGGTGTGAGGGGGGCTGAGAGTGTACAGGTGTGAGGGGGGCTGAGAGCATACAGGTGTTAGGTGGGCTGAGACTGTACAGGTGTGAGGGGGGGCTGAGAGCATACAGGTGTGAGGGGGGTGAGAGCGTACAGGTGTGAGGGGGGTGCGAGCATACAGGTGTGAGGGAGGGCTGAGAGCATACAGGTGTGAGGGGGCTGAGAGCGTACAGGTGTGAGGGGGCTAAGAGCATACAGGTGTTAGGGGGGCTGAGATTGTACAGGTGTGAGGGGGGCTGAGAGCGTACAGGTGTGAGGGGGGTGAGAGTGTACAGGTGTGAGGGAGGGCTGAGAGCGTACAAGTGTGAAGGAGCTGAGAGCATACAGGTGTGAAGGGGTGAGAGCATACAGGTGTGAGGGGGTGAGAGCATACAAGTGTGAGGGGGTGAGAGCGTACAGGTGTGAGGGAGGGCTGAGAGCTTACAGGTGTGAGGGTGGCTGAGAGCGTACAGGTGTGAGGGAGGGCTGAGAGCTTACAGGTGTGAGGGGGGCTGAGAGCGTACAGGTGTGAGGGGGGCTGAGAGCATACAGGTGTGAGGGGAGCTGAGAGCATACAGGTGTGAGGGGGGCTGAGAGCGTACAGGTGTGAGGGGGCTGAGAGCATACAGGTGTGGGGGGCTGAGAGCGTACAGGTGTGGGGGACTGAGAGCGTACAGTTGTGAGGGGGCTGAGAGCATACAGGTGTGAGGGGGGGGTGAGAGCATATAGGTGTTAGGGGGGCTGAGAGTGTACAGGTGTGAGGGGGGCTGAAAGCCTACAGGTGTGAGGGGGGCTGACAGCATACAGGTGTGAGGGGTGCGAGCATACAGGTGTGAGGGGGCTGAGAGCATACAGGTGTGAGGGGTGCAAGCATACAGGTGTGAGGGGGAGCTGAGAGTGTACAGGTGTGAGGGGGGCTGAGAGCATACAGGTGTGAGGGGGGCTGAGAGCGTACAGGTGTGGGGGGGCTGAGAGCGTACAGGTGTGAGGGGGCTGAGAGCGTACAGGTGTGAGGGGTGCGAGCATACAGGTGTGAGGGGAGCTGAGAGCGTGCAGGTGTGAGGGGAGCTGAGAGCGTGCAGGTGTGGGGGGGCTGAGAGTGTACAGGTGTGAGGGGGCTGAGAGCATACAGGTGTCAGGGGTACGAGCATACAGGTGTGAGGGGAGCTGAGAGCGTACAACAGGTGTGAGGGGCGGCTGAGAGCGTACAGGTGTTAGGGGGGCTGAGAGCGTACAGGTGTGAGGGGGCTTAGAGCATACAGGTGTGAGGGGTGCGAGCATACAGGTGTGAGGGGGACTGAGAGCATACAGGTGTGAGGGGGGCTGAGAGCATACAGGTGTGAGGGGGGCTGAGAGCATACAGGTGTTAGGGGGCTGAGATTGTACAGGTGTGAGGGGGGCTGAGAGCCTTCAGGTGTGAGGGGGGCTGAGAGCCTACAGGTGTGAGGGGGGCTGAGATTGTACAGGTGTTAGGGGGGCTGAGAGTGTACAGGTGTGAGGGGGCTTAGAGCATACAGGTGTGAGGGGTGTGAGCATACAGGTTTGAGGGGGACTGAGAGCGTACAGGTGTGAGGGGGGCTGAGAGCATACAGGTGTGAGGGGGGCTGAGAGCATACAGGTGTGAGGGGGGCTGAGAGCGTACAGGTGTGAGGGGGGCTGAGAGCATACAGGTGTTAGGGGGCTTAGATTGTACAGGTGTGAGGGGGGCTGAGAGCCTACAGGTGTGAGGGAGGCTGAGAGTGTACAGGTGTGAAGGAGGGCTGAGAGCGTACAAGTGTGAGGGAGTTGAGAGCATACAGGTGTGAGGGGGTGAGAGCATACAGGTGTGAGGGGGTGAGAGCATACAGGTGTGAGGGGGTGAGAGCGTACAGGTGTGAGGGAGGGCTGAGAGCTTACAGGTGTGAGGGGGGCTGAGAGCGTACAGGTGTGAGGGAGGGCTGAGAGCTTACAGGTGTGAGGGGGGCTGAGAGCGTACAGGTGTGAGGGGGGGCTGAGAGCATACAGGTGTGAGGGGGGCTGAGAGCATACAGGTGTGAGGGGGGCTGAGAGCCTACAGGTGTGAGGGGGCTGAGAGCGTACAGGTGTGGGGGGCTGAGAGCGTACAGTTGTGAGGGGGCTGAGAGCATACAGGTGTGAGGGGGGGTGAGAGCATATAGGTGTTAGGGGGGCTGAGAGTGTACAGGTGTGAGGGGGGCTGAAAGCCTACAGGTGTGAGGGGGGCTGAGAGCATACAGGTGTGAGGGGTGCGAGCATACAGGTGTGAAAGGGCTGAGAGCATACAGGTGTGAGGGGTGCGAGCATACAGGTGTGAGGGGGAGCTGAGAGTGTACAGGTGTGAGGGGGGCTGAGAGCATACAGGTGTGAGGGGGGCTGAGAGCGTACAGGTGTGGGGGGGCTGAGAGCGTACAGGTGTGAGGGGGCTGAGAGCGTACAGGTGTGGGGGCTGAGAGTGTACAGGTGTGAGGGGGCTGAGAGCATACAGGTGTCAGGGGTGCGAGCATACAGGTGTGAGGGGAGCTGAGAGCGTACAGGGTGTGAGGGGTGGCTGAGATCGTACAGGTGTTAGGGGGGCTGAGAGTGTACAGGTGTGAGGGGGGCTGAGAGCATACAGGTGTGAGGGGGCTTAGAGCATACAGGTGTGAGGGGTGCGAGCATACAGGTGTTAGGGGGCTGAGATTGTACAGGTGTGAGGGGGGCTGAGAGCCTTCAGGTGTGAGGGGGGCTGAGAGCCTACAGGTGTGAGGGGGGCTGAGATTGTACAGGTGTTAGGGGGGCTGAGAGTGTACAGGTGTGAGGGGGCTTAAAGCATACAGGTGTGAGGGGTGTGAGCATACAGGTTTGAGTGGGACTGAGAGCGTACAGGTGTGAGGGGGGCTGAGAGCATACAGGTGTGAGAGGGCTGAGAGCGTACAGGTGTGAGGGGGGCTGAGAGCATACAGGTGTTAGGGGGCTTAGATTGTACAGGTGTGAGGGGGGCTGAGAGCCTACAGGTGTGAGGGGGGCTGAGATTGTACAGGTGTGAGGGGGCTGAGAGAATACAGGTGTGAGGGGTGCGAGCAGGGCTGAGAGCGTACAGGTGTGGGGGGTGAGAGCATACAGGTGTGAGGGAGGGCTGAGAGCATACAGGTGTGAGGGGGGCTGAGAGCGTACAGGTGTGAGGGAGGGCTGAGAGCGTACAGGTGTGAGGGGGGCTGAGAGAATACAGTTGTGAGGGGTGCGAGCAGGGCTGAGAGTGTACAGGTGTGGGGGGTGAGAGCATACAGGTGTGAGGGAGGGCTGAGAGCATACAGGTGTGAGGGGGGCTGAGAGCGTACAGGTGTGAGGGAGGGCTGAGAGCGTACAGGTGTGAGGGGGGCTGAGAGAATACAGGTGTGAGGGGTGCGAGCAGGGCTGAGAGCGTACAGGTGTGGGGGGGTGAGAGCATACAGGTGTGAGGGAGGGCTGAGAGCATACAGGTGTGAGGGGGGCTGAGATTGTAGAGGTGTGAGGGAGGGCTGAGAGCGTACAGGTGTGAGGGGGGCTGAGAGTGTACAGGTGTTAGGGGGCTGAGAGCCTACAGGTGTGAGGGGTGCGAGCATACAGGTGTGAGAGGTGCAAGCATACAGGTGTGAGGGGGGCTGAGAGCGTACAGGTGTGAGGGGGGCTGAGAGTGTACAGGTGTGAGGGAGGCTTAGAGCCTACAGGTGTGAAGGGGGCTGAGAGCATACAGGTGTGAGGGGTGTGAGCATTCAGGTGTGAGGGGGGCTGAGAGCGTACAGGTGTGAGGGGGGCTGAGAGCATACAGGTGTGAAGGGGGCTGAGAGCATACAGGTGTGAGGGGGGCTTAGAGCATACAGGTGTGAGGGGTACGAGCATACAGGTGTGAGGGGGACTGAGAGCGTACAGGTGTGAGGGGGGGCTGAGAGCGTACAGGTGTTAGGGGGGCTGAGAGCGTACAGGTGTTAGGGGGGCTGAGATTGTACAGGTGTGAGGGGGGCTGAGAGCCTACAGGTGTGAGGGGGGCTGAGATTGTACAGGTGTGAGGGGGCTGAGAGAATACAGGTGTCAGGGGTGCAAGCAGGGCTGAGAGCGTACAGGTGTCGGTGAGAGCATACAGGTGTGAGGGAGGGCTGAGAGCATACAGGTGTGAGGGGGGCTGAGATTGTACAGGTGTGAGGGAGGGCTGAGAGCGTACAGGTGTGAGGGGGGCTGAAAGCCTACAGGTGTGAGGGGGCCGAGAGCATACAGGTGTGAGGGGTGCAAGCATACAGGTGTGAGGGGGCTGAGAGCGTAAAGGTGTGAAGGGGGCTGAGATTGTACAGGTGTGAGGGGGGCTGAGAGTGTACAGGTGTGAGGGGGGCTGAGAGCATACAGGTGTGAGGGGGGCTGAGAGCATACAGGTGTGAGGGGTGCGAGCGTACAGATGTGAGGGGGCTGAGAGTGTACAGGTGTGAGGGGGGCTGAGAGCGTACAGGTGTGAGGGGGGCTGAGAGCGTACAGGTGTGAGGGAGGCTGAGAGCGTACAGGTGTGAGGGGGCTGAGATCGTACAGGTGTGAGGGGGGTTGAGAGTGTACAGGTGTTATGGGGGCTCAGAGCCTACAGGTGTGAGGGGCTGAGAGCCTACAGGTGTGAGGGGGGCTGAGAGCATACAGGTGTGAGGGATGCGAGCATACAGGTGTGAGGGGGGCTGAGAGCGTACAGGTGAGGGAGGTGAGAGCGTACAGGTGTGAGGGAGGGCTGAGAGCATACAGGTGTGAGGGGGGGCTGAAAGCATACAGGTGTGAGGGATGCGAGCATACAGGTGTGAGGGGGGCTGAGAGCGTACAGGTGTGGGGGGGTGAGAGCGTACAGGTGTGAGGGAGGGCTGAGAGTGTACAGGTGTGAGGGGGGCTGAGAGTGTACAGGTGTGAGGGGGCTGAGAGCATACAGGTGTGAGGGGGCTGAGGGCATACAGGTATGAGGGGTGCGAGCATACATGTGTGAGGGGGCTGAGAGCATACAGGTGTGAGGGGGGCTGAGAGCGTACAGGTGTGAGGGGGCTGAGAGCATACAGGTGTGAGGGGTGCGAGCATACAGGTGTGAGCGGTGCGAGCATGCAGGTGTGAGGGGGCTGATAGCGTACAGGTGTGGGGGGTGAGATTGTACAGGTGTGAGGGAGGCTAAGAGTATACAGGTGTGAGGGGGGCTGAGAGCTTACAGGTGTGAGGGGTGCGAGCATACAGGTGTGAGCCTGCAGGTGTGAGGGGGGCTGAGAGCGTACAGGTGTGGGGGGTGAGAGCATACAGGTGTGAGGGAGGGCTGAGAGCATACAGGTGTGAGGGGGGCTGAAAGCATACAGGTGTGAGGGGGGCTGAGAGCGTACAAGTGTTATGGGGGCTGAAAGCATACAGGTGAGAGGGGGGCTGAGAGCCTACAGGTGTGATGGGGGCTGAGAGCATACAGGTGTGAGGGGGGCTGAGAGCATACAGGTGTGAGGGGGGCGAGCATACAGGTGTGAGGGGGCTGAGAGCGTACAGGTTTTAGGGGGGCTGAGAGCGTACAGGTGTTAGGGGGGCTGAGAGCGTACAGGTGTTAGAGGGGCTGGGAGTGTATAGGTGTGAGGGGGGCTGAGAGCATACAGGTGTGAGGGGGCTGAGAGCGTACAGGTGTGAGGGATGCGAGCATACAGGTGTGAGGGGGCTGAGAGCATACAGGTGCGAGGGGGGTGCGAGCAAACAGGTGTGAGGGGGGCTGAGAGCGTAAAGGTGTAAGGGGGCTGAGAGCCTACAGGTTTGAGCGGGCCAAGAGCATAGAGGTGTGAGGGGGGCTGAGAGCATACAGGTGTGAGGGGTGCGAACATACAGGTGTGAGGGGGCTGAGAGTGTACAGTTGTGAGGGGGGCTTAATGAGCTACAGATGAGGGGGGGTGAGTGAGAGTACAGGTGTGAGGGGGGCTGAGAGCCTACAGGTGTGAGGGGGGTTGAGAGCATACAGGTGTGAGGGGGACTGAGAGCGTAGAGGTGTGAGGAGGGTGAGAGTGTACAGGTGTGAGGGGAGGCTGAGAGCATACAGGTGTGTGGGGGGGTTGAGAGCGTACAGGTGTGAGGGGGGCTGAGAGCGTACAAGTGTGAGGGGGGCTGAGAGCGTACAGGTGTGGGGGTTGAGAGCGTACAGGTGTGAGGGAGGGCTGAGAGTGTACAGGTGTGAGGGGGGCAGAAAGCATACAGGTGTGAGGGGGGCTGAGAGCGTACAGGTGTTATGGGGGCTGAAAGCATACAGGTGAGAGGGGGGCTGAGAGCCTACAGGTGTGAAGGGGGCTGAGAGCATACAGGTGTGAGGGGTGCGAGCATACAGGTGTGAGGGGGGCTGAGAGCGTACAGGTGTTAGGGGGGCTGAGAGCGTACAGGTGTTAGAGGGGCTGAGAGTGTATAGGTGTGAGGGGGGCTGAGAGCGTACAGGTGTGAGGGATGCGAGCATACAAGTGTGAGGGGGCTGAGAGCATACAGGTGTGAGGGGGTGCGAGCAAACAGGTGTGAGGGAGCTGAGAGCGTAAAGGTGTAAGGGGGCTGAGAGCCTATAGGTTTGAGCGGGCCAAGAGCATACAGGTGTGAGGGGGGGCTGAGAGCATACAGGTGTGAGGGGTGCGAACATACAGGTGTGAGGGGGCTGAGAGTGTACAGTTGTGAGGGGGTCTTAATGAGCTACAGTTGAGGGGGGGTGAGTGAGAGTACAGGTGTGAGGGGGGCTGAGAGCCTACAGGTGTGAGGGGGGTTGAGAGCATACAGGTGTGAGGGGGGCTGAGAGCGTAGAGGTGTGAGGGGGGGCTGAGAGCATACAGGTGTGGGGGGTTGAGAGCATACAGGTGTGAGGGGGGCTGAGAGCGTACAAGTGTGAGGGGGGCTGAGAGCGTACAGGTGTGAGGGAGGGCTGAGAGCATACAGGTTTGAGGGGGGTGAGAGCGTACAGGTGTGAGGGAGAGCATACCGGTGTGAGGGGCTTAGAGCATACAGGTGTGGGGGGGCTGAGAGCATACAGGTGTGAGGGGGGCCAAGAGCATACAGGTGTGAGGGGGGCTGAGAGAATACAGGTGTGAGGGGTGCAAGCATACAGGTGTGAGGGTGCTGAGCGAGCATACAGGTGTGAGGGGGCTGAGCGAGTGTACAGGTGTGAGGGGGCCTGAGAGCGTACAGGTGTGAGGGGGGCTGCGACCATACAGCTACTGGACTGGGATGGCTCTTTTGGGCAAAATATATTTTCCTAGTGTTGACCCTTTAAAGCACTAAATGACTTATAATACACTGTGCATTTTCATGTATGATGTTGTATGAGTTTTACAATAAAAGTGTATGCACCGAAAGACTTGGTGGGATGGCTAGTGGGCGGATTCGGTGGGACGGCCAGTGGGCAGGCCCTGGGGAATTTTGGTGGTCAGGCCCAGAGGGGCCCAGGTCTAAAGCTGTCTAAGGGGCCCCACAATTTCTGATGGCTGCCCTGCAAACGCCCCATATGTTTGGTTCGTCTGCGGACAAACGAACACCCGATTACATTCGATTTGAACATCGGGACCGTCCCTAATGATGACGTGGTAAAGAGCCACTGTGATTGGTTCTTTACCCCGATCTTTGATCAACTGTGTCCCAAGGGCATAGCCATCACAAAGCACGTCACCTGCGCACTTCAGTTGGCGTGAGGCGGAATCGATTACGGGAGCTCGCTGACCATGCTGTAACTGTCATTTTACTCCACTTTTGGAGTATCCCACTCAACTCCCTCAACCATATCTCAGTTACTCCAAAAATAATAATAATAAAAAAAACAACAAAAAGAAAACCCCTAGACTTGTTATTAAGCCAAAGAGTGACTGTGAACGTGTGCCTGGCTGCAGGGCAATCCACTGGGAAACAACCTGGGCAAATTTCCTAGTACCTCCTGTGGAAGTAAGCGCTGCATAAACATTAATGCAATACACCAGATGTTTATTTATTTTTAATACATATTATTATTATTCACATTATTTTACAATTTCTTCTAAATCTGATATACACTTATATTATGATACAGAAAATGACATGGAGGCACAATTTCCAGCAGTAATAATATGTATGTTCTTGTCATATTGGAGAATCGAAACTGTCTATGATAAAGATTCCAGTCTTTTACTTTTTACAGTAAGGTCATAACTGTGTCTTGACTTTATCTGTCTAGTGCTCCTTTCCATAAAGTTTCTTGTTGAGTCTTGTATGGATTCCTGTGGTCAATGATCACATTTCATTTTCAGCCATCTTACCAGTATATTCTTATGTTCTTGCTGCTTATAAACTGTACATATAAATACTTCCATACTTGCTTACTATTTACACACATTGAAAGAAGAATTGAACTCTGAAAGCTGTGTTCCCGAAAAAAACAGGCAGAGGGAAAAGGACTGGCCCCCAGTATTGCCTGTGGTCCCTGCAGATGATATTTTCCCATTACCGACTTACCATGCCTTGTTCTTCACTGTGTCTCTGCATGTAGGCAGCCATCATGGTAGAGGGAGGACTGCTTCCTCATGGTAGAGCCTCCAACAAAGAGAACAGTGAGCACAGTAGTAACATCACCAAATCTTACTCGGAAAACTTCTTGGGACTAGCAGTCAGAGGCAGGAAAGCCATGAGACTGGTAGGCACAGGAGGCACCCTCACAAATAAGAAAGTGTACATTATTTCTTACAATACAATAGAATGCACATTTTCACAATACTGCGCAGTTAACACTATTAGATGTTCCCTATACCATAGCAAATCTTTACTTTTTGAGTTCAGATCCATTTTATGAGTCAGTTGATCCAAGTGTAGTTTTTCAACTGGACATTCCATTACTTCCTGTTTCATTCTGTACAAATGATGCATTTATCAGGGTAACTTAGACCATCTTGTTATGTCTCTGGCACTGGCAGTCATATCAAGACTCTCAAGCAATTGCTTTTTAGAAGGCTGGTACATTAGAAGAACCGTATTTTAAAACAATGAGGGTATCTGTTATCTCCTTTCTTTGTATTAGGAAAAGGATGATTTGCAGTGTACTATCTGTTTTTCCTTAAAATATGCACTGGGTCTTATCTCCTTTCTATATCATGCAAGTTGACAGCAGATGTAAAGTATATCTAAATCCAAAACTTTTAGAGGCTTAAAACTCCTGTAAGATTTTTTCATGACCCTTTGTGTCATTGGAGAGATTTTCCTTCACTTCCTCTCCCATAGACAGAACTGGAAGTAAGATGAGTACCTTTAAAGTAAGGGAAGTCCCCACTTAGATAGTTGCCACTAAAATAGGTGTCCCTATAGGAGGATATATATTCTTTCCCTGTTTCAATGACAACTATAACATTTTGGATTGCTTATCACTGACAGAGGTTCTAGCCCTATCTTATCTAAAAAGACAAAACTAAGTTTGGTCTCAAATAATAAAACAAAAATGGACTCAGATCACAGTTGTAATTTTCTGGCTCTATAGCCAAAACACATAGTTTATGGTCAGCAGTGAAGCTCAATAATAGCACTGCCCCAAAACCCATATGCAGATGGAGATACAGAGATTTATTGGTTCAAAATAAGGCTTATCATAGAGGTAAGCTGCTCCTTGAATGATTGAGGACAGTTGTTGATTTAGCCTACAGATTTATCAGTTTTGACTGGACTTGATCTTTAAACCATGATTTTTGATGATTTTTCCCATTCAACTGACCCTGACAATCCTGTCTCAGTGGTGCTCATAGTTGGAAGAGGAACAGGGCGGTTACCATCTGATGGAGCCTCAACTGATTTACCATGATCATTGTCTGTGATGTTCCTCTCACGTTTTTGTAGAAAAGTACACCAGCTTGTGAATGTGCTTTTAAATCTGTCGGAAGCATAACAGTATAATATGGGATCCATACAACAATTTGTTCCTGACATCATCCAAGTGATATAATAGGCAACTTCAACATTTTCCAACAACGAACACAAATCTGAAAAAAACAATGTGACGGTGACACCCATAGTCCTGGTAATATGGACAGGAATGTAGCAGATAATGAATATTATTAGGGAGACAAAGATCGTCTGAACTGACTTGGACATCATAACTTTGCTGGAGGTGTTCATTGGGTTGACTTTGAGGATGAATCGACTTAGTAGAGTGTAGCACGCCAATGTTATGCAAAAAGGAATGAGGAGACCAGTGAAGAGGATGGTCCAGTTCCAGACGAAAAATAAAACTGCTTGTTCAGTTTGATGAAAACTGAGACATTTTGTAACCCCATGGACTTCAGAAGTTTTAAGGACAAAGAAAAACGGAATACCTTGGCATAGTAAACAACCCCAAATGAAGAGAGAAAGTTTTTTTATGAATGGTTTTCTGGTCAAGGGTGATCTTTTGACGTTGTAAGCAACAGAGAAATATCGGTGGATACTGATTATGGTGAGGAAGTAGATGCTTCCATACATATGTGTGCTGAGCAAGAAGACCTTGAACTGGCAGAGGAACAATCCAAAGGTCCAGTGGTCAGTGAGGGAGTAGATAATGATCAGAGGAGCTGCTGGGGTGATAATGGCATCAGAGACGGCCAGGTTGAACTGTAGAATCACTGTTGAGTTCCATTGCTTTACTTTGAACCAAAATATCCATAAACTGATGCAGTTCATCACAAAACCAATGAAGAAGATGAAGCTCAAAAAGATGGGTATGAAGGGGTTAATGGTTTGTGGCTGACAGCCAGTGAAATTCCCAGAAGAGTTCATCATCCCAAAAATCTGTAAACGTAAAACCAATCACAATTTTACATGTACATTTTTGCATTCCTGAACATATACATTTGCTTTAAAGTGGTTGTAAAAACTATTTTTTAAAACTGCAAGAAAAAAAAAAGGAAAACTGCGGTAGACTTGTAAATAGGAAAAATAAAGGCGGCAACTCAAATGTGGGATACACACAAATAAATAGATAGGTTGGGAGAGAGCTGCGCCCATAGCACCAGATCGATACAGGAGTCAGGCAAGTGTTTAGGAAGGAGGGGAGGAATAAGTTATAAAACATTTTTTGCCTTAAAGAAGAAAGAAGTATGACCAAAGCTTTTTGGCAATACTTCTCCTATGAATTACAGGAGTGCATTTCTTTCTGCACTCCTGTGGCACGTTTTCAGTTGACAGTGGGCTAAAGTACATCATCGGCTGTTGTCAAGCAGCCAGTCCAGGCTCTGGATCGTTCTTAGTTTTACAGATGGGATCCACCCACATGCCTGGACTGGCAGCTGGCTCAGCCTCTCAGCGAGCCGCTGGGAGATTAAGCCAGACGTTCCAGCTCCCTCCACAGGCCAGCACTCCAGTGCTCAGAACAGAAGGGAGAACTGAGCAATTATTAGCTTTTGATTGCTCAGTTCTCAGTGCAGAGCTGACGAGGGACAGATGCCTCATCCACCTAGGTGAGTATATGTTTATTTTTTTATAATCCCAAACTTCTCTTTTATTGCAGAGAATGCACCACTTTCAAATGCATCCATAAGTTTCATATCACCTTTGAAATATTGATTTTTGATATCTTATCCTACTTTTGGAAAAAAATATTAAAGGGGAACTATAGCTAAAGAGATTTCCCTATTGGAATCCCCTCAAAGCAACACTCAACTGCTCATCTGGTTGTGGTGTCCTCTAGCACCTAGGCATTAATCATGGGCTCCTGAAGGGAGGATCACTTCAAATAGAGCTGCTGATTAGGTGGCTTTGTCTGAATTTACTCCTTGTCCCTAAAAGTAATTTAGCCACCACATCTACAGAGTGGTTAGTTGCAATATTTTACATTTCTTTTTTTTGGTTTAGTGATATTTTAGATCTACGCTATATTACCAAAAGTATTGGGCGCCTGCCTTTTCACGCACATGAATTTTAATGGAATCCCAGTCTTAGGCCGTAGGGTTCAATATTGAGTTGGCCCACCCTTTACAGCTATAACAGCTTCAACTCTTCTGGGAAGGCTGTCCACAAGGTTTAGAAGTGCGTCTATTGGAATGTTTGACCATTCTTCTAGAAGCGCATTTGTGAGAACTGGCACTGATGTTGGACGAGAAGGCCTGGCTCGCAGTCTCCGCTCCAATTCATCCCAAAGGTATTCTTTTGGGTTGAGGTCAGGCCTCTATGCAGCTCGCTCATCCACAATATATTGCCAAAAGTATTGGGCTACCCCTCCAAATCATTTGGTGGAGGGGGGATTATGGTGTGGGGTTGTTGTTCAGGGGTTGGGGTTGGCCCCTTAGTTCCAGTGAAGGGAACTCTTAAGGCGTCAGCATACCAAGACATTTTGATTTTGCTTCCAACTTCAATGCTCCCAACTTTGTGGGAACAGTTTGGGGATGGCCCCTTCCTGTTCTGACATGACTGCACACCAGCGTACAAAGCAAGGTTCATAAAGACATGAATGAGCAAGTTTGGGTGGAGGAACTTGACTGGCCTTCACAGTCCTGACCTCAACCAGATAGGGATGAGTTAGAGTGGAGACTGGGAGCCAGGCCTTCTCGTCCAACATCAGTGCCTAACCTCACAAATTTTGGAAGAATGGTCAAACATTCCCATAGACACACTCTTAAACCTTGTGGACAGCCTTCCCAGAAGAGTTGAAGCTGTTATAGCTGCAAAGGGTGGGCCAACTCAATATGGACTAAGACTGGGATGTCATTACAGTTCATGTGCGTGTAAAGTCAGGTGTCCCAATACTTTTGGCAATATAGTGTAGCATTCCCATGGGAATGAATGTGTGCATAGCATACATATGCAGTACAAATCAGCCATTTTTAGGAAAAAGTTTGTGTGGCTCAGACCGGGGCTGCAAAGTGAACATCGCTGGTTTGGTGATGAAGGTAAGTATAATGCATGTGAAATTCTGTTTATTACCCATGCTGCCCAGCTGTCATCTATCTCTCACTCTTTGTCACCTAAACAGTTAACTTTATGACTCCTACATTTTTGTTGTTCTTTTTTTTACTTTCGATAGAGAAATTGAGGGTGATTTCCAAAGTATTTGAGAATGTTAACACAATAAATTGTATGGAGATTAACTTCAACTATCCAATCATGTGAGAAAATGACCCCTGTTTACCTATTTTATCTGTTCATGATTGGATATTTGAATTGCACATTCACACAATTTATTGTGTGAACATTCTCAAATTTATTGGTAAATCAGCCTTGTGGTTTTCAAACCTCTGTCAGGTATAAGTCAGGCTGTTGGTGCCCAGGGATGAGTGAATTTTCCCAAGTTTAGCTCGCTGAGAGTTCTGCGAACCCAGTTTGAATTTCGACAGACCAAAACCTAGATGCCAATCCCATTGAAGTCTTTAGGGGGCGAATCTTATTAGTGGGCTCTGGCCATTTTTACGGTTAATAGGTAAGCTACTGTCAAAAAAGGCACTACCAAGGGGGACAGGTAAAAAAAAATATTTAGAAAATACTGTACAGGGGGAGATGGTCTTTTCAACTGGCTTCAAGGGTAACAATATAAACAAATCAGTTAAGTAATATAAATGGATTTGTTTTTTTGTAAGCTACTTCAAGACGGGCTGATGTGAATGCAGTTTCTAAGTGCTATGGAAATTGTCAGGACTATAAATGATTGTAATAAATAAATTTGCCGGAAGTATGAAATCTGCAGAACTATATCTCAAACTCATGGTGGCGGCAAACCTGAACCCCATCCTTACTGGGATATTCTTTCCATTTGTGTACTCCATTTTACAACTTTTATAATCATGATGACATTAATCAACAACAAAATTACTTTTTTAAGCTTATCTAAATGAATATAAGGCAGAATTTTTTTTACATAAAAATCTGCCAGATATTTTAGTGTTGGGTGAAATAAAAGAAAGAGAAAAGGTTTGGAAAAACAGTGAATAAAAACGTAAAAATCATAGCATGACTCTCTTACCTGTTCTCTCAGCAGACATGCGATTCTGAAAAGTATGCCAAAGCAACTTTGCCTAGAAAGTGTATGCCATTAATAGTTTTCCAGTAAGTAACTATGGTACATCCTCTGTGTTTTCCTCTGTGTGGTAACAGCTTGCATTGAGTAAAAAAACAACGGCTTGCTGCAAGCAAACTGTAACAATAGAGAATTTATACGTCAACTTTAGGAGGAAGTGAGAATTGGGCAAATTTAAATTTTTTGGAAATAGTGCACGTCTCAGTTTATTCATAGTGGCAACGCATGAACTCTGGCATGTAGTCTGGTATAAAATCCATAGAATCCAGTGCACTCCTTACAACCAGGAACATATATAATGAGACACTCGCGCCTTGGTGTTTAAATGGCCTGTGTGTATGGGCCGCTACTGTCCTATATTATCCCCTGTTTATCCTAAACAGTCATTAGTTCCATGGCGAATGGTTGAAAAAGGAAAATATCTACAAAACCCTTTACATGCTCTTTAAACAGGGAAATCAACCTAGCCATTCATTGACTCTAATTTTCATCCTGGTAATAATCCTCTGCAACTATCTATACCGCTTGCTAAATCCCTAAGACTGTTAATAACTTTTTTTTTCTGAATGGCCTAGAACCCATGTCGTTTTCTCTGTACAAGTATGCCAACAGTTCATATTATTACTCTTCTTTTGTTATTATACGCTCATTTTTGGCTGACTATTGTTTTCCCCTTAAAATTTAAATGCCAAACTTAAAAAATATATTGAAATAAAAAGATGCAGGTCAGTGATATATTGGAGAAAATTGAGGTCACTGACCAGATTATGACCCAGGATTGCAAAAGACTGGTTGAAGAGAGAAGTAAAGATTTTATTTTTGGCAGGGAAGGCAGTTTGTGTGTATGTACAATATCTTATCTGAGTATAATGGTCAGCTTTGAACTTAGATGAAGGTAAATTGAGGATATTTTCTGAAATTAATGCTATCTAGGATTGTTTCCTAGATAGCATTATGTGTTCATCAAGGGAAAGTTGGTAAACCAAATTTTCAATTTGAGCCATTTCTGAGCTATGCTTGTCTGAAGAGCCATTTCTGAACTGCGCTTGGATATATATTTTTTTAATTTCAGTTGCTTTTGAGTGCTGCATTTGTTTCAAGGAAATATGGAGGTTGATAGTAATGACCACTTTTGAAAACTGCTAGTCAATATGTCAATAATCTGGAACAAGTATGCAGATATGGTTGACTTAATTCTCTGCATACCTTGGTTCGTAACTCAGAAAGTGATGAAGCCAAAAACAGCCAGGCAAAAGGTATTTTTCAGAAGGAAGCCTGCAATAGCAGACCTTAATTTTTTGTTAGTACAGCTTTTTTTATCCAGACATTTTTTTTTTCAGTTTTGTACAGAGTGTTATATATATTTTTTAATTTATGTTTCTTCCTCTGGAAGTGTGGGGAAATCTCTCCAATAGGGGTGGCAACAAAACTATTCCAATCCAAAAATTGGACTTTTGATATACCACCGAGAAATAAATGTATCAATAGGAGAGAAAATAATAATAAAAGCAAGTAATATTATTGTATACAATCAGACAACTACTGTCCCTAAAATTTCATAGATACATAACAATTTAAAACCATAATTATACAGGGGTCACAATGATGATAATAGAGCGAAAAGCACCCAGAAAACATCAAGAATCCAAGAGAAATATGAAACGACCCCAAGCCACTTCCTACATGTTTCATCTATTAGCTTCCTCAAGGACACCATGGGATATATCCACCTTGTAATTTATTACATGTGGTTAACCCATTCATTGTCTACACTGGTTATCAGTTAAAGAGTAATTATAATCTAACACTAACTATTTCTAAACCATTCCTGCCGACTGTACACACATATACATACACATGGGGCCGCAAATATGCATACGTGTTTCTGTGCTGGGAGCTCGCTGTGCAGCACAGAGACCAGGCTTTCACCTAGAGCCCCGGGTCCTATAATAATGTTCAGGAAATGGGAGGTCCAGTTCCTAATCACCTGATCGCAATGATAGGCTCTGATTGTAAAGCCCACACTTGTGTTGTTTTTTCCACTTGAATAGAGAAAAAGATACTTCTTTCTCTAGCAAGAAAAAATATGCAATGGATTGATTTACTAAAATTGGAAAGTAGTGATGAGCCGAACACCCCCCCGGTTCAGTTCGCAGCAGAACATGCAAACAGGCAAAAAATTTGTTCGAACACACGAACACCATTAAAGTCTATAGGACACGAACGTGTAAGATCAAAAGTGCTAATTTTAAAGGCTTATATGCAAGTTATTGCCATAAAAAGTGTTTGGGGGACCTGGGTCCTGCCCCAGGGGACATGTATCAATGCAAAAAAAGTTTTAAAAACGGATGGTCTAGTATGGATATTAAGGGTAACCCCGCACCCAATTTTTTTAAAAATGGCGTGGGGGTCCCCCAGGCACTATATACTCTGAACAGCAGTATATAGTTACATAGTTAGGTTGAAAAAAGGCACAAGTCCATCTAGTTCAACCATAAAAAATAAATAAATAAATAGAATAAAAAATATCATACAATCCCATATACCCAATCCTATACCCACAGTTGATCCAGAGGGAGGCGAAACCCCCCCCCCAGAAAAGCAGGATCCAAACTGCTACAGCAGGAAAAAATTCCTTCCTGATCCCAGAGAGGCAATCAGATTTTCCCTGGATCAACCAGCATATGTACTATATGGCCTGCCCTATATACTCTGCAGAAAATTGGGCCTTAGGTGTTGGTGGTACCAGAACACTGTGATGCCCCGTACACACGGTCGGATTTTCCGATGGAAAATATCTGATTGGAGCGTGTTGTCGGAAATTCCGACCATGTGTGGGCTCCATCGGACATTTTCCATCGGATTTTCCGACACACAAAGTTGGACAGCAGGAGATAAAATTTTCCGACAACAAAATCCGATCGCGTCAATTCCGACCGTGTGTGGCCTGTTCCGACGCACAAAGTGCAACGCATGCTCAGAAGAAATTCCAAGACGGAACAGCTCGTTCTGGTAAACTTAGCGTTCGCAATGGATACAGCACTTTCGTCACGCTGCAATGTTAAAAATGGTTTAATACAGCGCACTCTCTTCTTCTTTATAATGTGACAAGAATTAAGTTGTTTTGCTGCTCATATTCAAACACACTTCTCACAAAGTTTTATTTTTGTTTTTTTATTGGGATTCCCTGAATATATTGTTATTAGTTGTCACATCTGACAGTATTTTGTTTTTTTTATTTAATTTTTTTGGGGATTTTAAGCCTTTTTTGGATTTAATGTTTGTATTTTTTCAAAGGCTGATCTTTGTTCAATGTTATTTTTATTTTTACTCCAGAATATTTTTGTGTGTGTTTTGTGTGTCAAGTTACCCCAACACCATTGATATCTTTTATTATTTAATCTCCAGGAGATTGTTTGGTGTTGGTGTCCCTTGTTCATTTCACATTGTATATTTGAAATGTACCTGAATCCTCACAAACAAACTGTCCTTTTTGAAGTAAAACACATAGGAGAGTATAATTCAAAACAAAAATCCTTTATTAAGGGATCAGAACCAAACAAAGAGGGAGGCAACACTGGATCAACAGGAGAAATTAGCGAAGCCTGGGACCCCCAGGGCAGACATCAATTCTTGAACATCAAAATTGGTGGCCTGAGGAGTCCATATGTAAGGGAGGGCAGTCTGGTCCAGAAGTCCCAGGGATCCGGATAGCAGCAGATGACATGTGTGTCCCCAGGCTGTGGTACCACAAGAGGCTGCATTTTTTGGCCGACCAGACTGGATCCAGGGTCCTCACTTTCTGGTCTTCCTTTCACGCTTCATTCCCGGCTGTGGCTGTGCAGTTGGAGATGTGGCAGGAGGAGGAGTAGGACCTGGAGGAGGACTGGGAGGACCTGGAGGAGAGGGAGGATGAGGAGGAGGACCTGCAGGAGGAGGAGGAGGACCATCGCAAAGGTGTGTCTGAGCTGTCATTTGGCCCATCATACCTTTGTTAAGAGCCTTCAATATGAGCGCCTCACACAAGACTTGTTGGCCCTCCTCCATCCTCTGCATTTTATAGGCAATGACGGAAGCAATGTCCTCCTCCATGGTCTGTCGTGCTCCCAGGACCTCTGTAGCCCTCCAAAAGAGTCCTCCGGTAGCCTCCTCTAGGGCACTCCTCCTACTGCCACTTTCTCTTCCCAGTTGAGTGGAGGGACCTGCAGATCAGCCAGCCGGCTCGGCCCGGCCACCTCCTGGCTGAGACTTCCCTGTGTATGAAAAAGGGACATGGTTGTAATGTTTTGCTTCATCAATCACAATCCTAAATGAGTACTCCCAACTAACATCTAGTTAACATCATTGATTGGACAAGCAGAAATATTTAGAGGAATACTATACCTGGCTCAATCTGGGCTCCTCCACATGTGGCCTGGAAGGCCCAGGTTGGGCGTCAGAAGCCTCAGCCGGGGGGGAAGGAAGCGTGGAAGGAAGACTGGAGAGGGATGGCCTGGGTTCAGTCTGGCCTGCCAGAAAATGCAGCCTGTCGTAGTACAACATCCTGGGGACATAGATGTCATCTGCAGCTCCGGATCTCTGGGAATCCAGGACTTTCTTGCGCTCCCTTAGATATGTGCTCCTCAGGCCACCAATTAATATCTTTAAATAGGTGATGTCTGCCGTGGGGATCACCTGCTTCACAATTTCACACAATTGCACCAGTGCTGCCTTCCTCTTTGCTTGGTTCTTGTAATGGGGGTGTTTAATCTCCCACAGACAGGGCAGCTCCCTTAAGATATCTATGAATACTGACATGAAGTCATTCTCTTTCAGTAAGATATCCATGTTCACTGCAAGACACAACACAAGACAAAGCCTAATGTCAGACAAAACTCTCCTAATCTTGTTACAATATAGGCTTCAATGTAGAAGCAGTATAGGCACAAGTTTGTCTCTTACCTTCGTTCTTACGATCGGCGCGTCCAATGCTCCTTCCTCCGCTCACAGATCGTACGTAATACGCACGCGTGTTACGCTTTATACACACTGCGCATGCGTGTAACTCCGCCCGCCCCTGACGTTCTTTCTAGTCTATTCCCCGCCCCTTTTTGTTCGGCGCAGTGGGTGAAGAGCACATGGCGGAGTTAGAGCAGGTGTGTGCTAATTATAGCAACGAGGAGGAGGAGGAGGAAAGCCCGGATCCGGACACGTCCCGATCCAGAAGGAGACGTTTTAAGGCCACAAATATGTCCTTTGGGGAGATGTTGGAGATGGTCGACATCATGAAGAAGTCCGACTATGACGGAAAGTATGGGCCTTACCCCAACCCCAACATCAGAAAGGCAAAGATCATGGTGAAAGTGGTCAAAAGCCTTCACAAGAATTTTGGGTACGAAGATCGAAAGATCAGCTCAGGAAGCGGTGGTCGGACCTGAAATTGAGAGAGCCAGAGCAGTACCGAAAGATCCGGAGAGTGCTGCAAAAAAGTAAGTAGTTGTGCTGTGTTCCTATTCTTTCTGTCTTTATTCCGTTCGTGCTGCTCCATATGCTTTTATTAATTGTAACCTTTAAAAGGGCAACTTTAATGTTCATGGGCCCATTATTTGTTCGTATCAAACATTTTTCTTTCGGCCTCTAAAACATCATTGTTTAGGCCATATGCATTTTCCCACATTTTTTTTGGGCCTACTTGGATGCCAAATATTTGTTTGTGTAGATGGGTTTGTTACTAGAATGAGATGCAAACTAGATTCTGTGTAAGGAGAGGACACTGAGCAGCTGTTTTCACATCTGGACGCTGGAGGACTAGTGTGGGACACAAGAACACCATTTTTATTAGGGGGGCCACACAGGTGCTCCAGTGTATACTATAGGGGGGTCTCCATCTGTGAAGCTTGTACTAAACAGGTAAAGTATTGCAGCTTGACAAAGGGCAATAAAAAAAAGACATCTTGGAACTCGGCTAAAATTGACAATTGTACCCCACTTCCAAGCAATGTTTCCTATTTCTAGTTCTGCCATCAAATATCTGTGTGCTAATTATACCATTTTTGTTTTGCATAGGGGAGAAAAGACTCGGAGGACACCCCTCATCCGAGGAGACCAGAGACCCCCCACCTATGGAAGAAGGTGAAATACCCCCAAACGAAGAAGAGCAGGAGGAAGAAGAAGATGTGGTGGAGATTGGCACCACAACAGGTGAGTGTCTGCGACCACAGGCTCAGGTAAAAGAGATGGATGGTGGCAGATTTTTGATACCTGTTTTTGTTTGGTTTCTCTCTTTTTAGGTGATCGTGAGGTTGTGGATCCAGAACACTTTACTTCAGAAAGTGCCCAGATCCTGATCGGGGAGATCATGGGGTGTAATCTCGAATTGCACAACATACAGCAAAAAATCAATGATGTTATTAAAAAAAATAATAACATCATTGATGTTTTGGGGCGAATTTAAAACCCCACAAAATCTATTTTTGGGATTGTGGTCCAATTTTTAAAATCTTTTTGCAATGTTTTGAAAAGCCAAATTTGGAGGATGCACACAGTGTGCCAACATGTGCTATCTGCCATCACGGGAGATCAATGGACGCGTTTTGGGGGTGCAACCCCTTCCTCAATTATAAAGTAGCGTTGAGGAAGGGCTTGCTCCCCCAAAACACGTCCCTTGATCCCCCCTAATGGCAGATAGCACATGTTGACATTCGTTAATTGGTGTGCATCTTCCAAATTTGGCTTTTCCAGGGGTGATTTCCCCCCGTCTGAACGCTATATCAAACCCAGTTCCTAAATACTGATGTCTGATATTGCCTTCAGGTTTTACCTAATGTGAGCTTTGTAAGTTCAAGTTTTTTGCCTTTCTTGTTGGTTTTACACAGGCCTGTTTTATCTGAAATGGACATTTCGATTTTTGATAATGCTACTGCAAAAATTGTTATACAACAAACATGTTGGTTTGTTTTAAAAACCTTTGGTAAATGCACATGTGATTGTGCAGATATAAAAAAGTGGCTTACTCAAGAATGTGTGGATTATTGTCTCAACACTACAATACAACACTTTTGGGGTGATGTAATTGCTGTTTTATGCAAAAATGGGGGTTATTTCCTAAGGGCAAATCCTCTTTGCACTACAAGTGCAGTTTCAGTGCTTTGTATAAGGTTACACAATCACGACATTTTCTGGACTCAACACATTTCTGTCAGGGTCAGCTAAAACAAACACAAGCAGTAAATGTCCACCAAGAATTTCTTTTTTTTTTTTATTATAAAAAGGCTTCACATATTGTCTGGCATATTGATAGCCCCCCTACCCGCAAAGAACTCCAGGTAGCGTAACCGGACATCACGGGCACTCAGGAAGGGCAAGCCAGGACGGCCACTTTCAAGCGCCGTCAGTGTGGTTTGATGTAGGATTCCGGCCTCAGGCCCAACTGAGCCAGCATAGTTGGCCGAATGTTTCCTTAAAAAGTTATGGAGAATACAGCACGCCAGTATAATATGGTTCAGTTTATACTCCGCCATATGGATGGGTGTCAGAAATAGTCGGAACCGGCTGGCCAGGATTCCAAATGTGTTCTCCACCACTCTTCGGGCTCTGGCCAGCCGGTAATTAAAAACCCTCTGTTCCGGGTTGAGGGTCCTCATCGGGAATGGCCGCATCAGGTGGTCCCCCAGTGCAAACGCTTCATCAGCAACGAACACAAATGGGAGTCCTTCCACATTGTCCTCTGGACCGCTGGGCAAAGTGGGAGGCCACAGTCTGCCATTCCTGTGGCGTGGAAGGAAACTGTTGAGGAAAAAACAATAAACATTACTATTTTTTCACAGAAACATGGCAAGCTGATTAGACACAAACATTCTGGGCCAATCTCCAGATAGCATTTAGTAAGGGGAATTTAACAAGGCCAAAGTATAAGGTACACCTATCATATTCCCCCTCCCCCTCTCTCATGGGCCATTTCTAACATTATAGGGGGTGTGTGTAAATCTTGGACAGGTAACCCTCTTCACTTCATTGAGAGATGAATGCCTAAATAATGGGTATTACTTTGAACAGACCCTCCTTAGTTACACTATTGGCAGACCACTGGACAGGTAAGAAGTGTCCTAATACAAAGATAAAAATACACACTGTACACATTTGAGGACATTTGGACATTCTGCTATTACCTATCAAGATAATAATAGGATACAAAAACTTTAAACAGTACCATTTGAAAGTATACAGGCAGGCCCTTGCACTACATGCTTTGGGGAATTCATCCATAAATCTGACCACAAAAGAGATGGGTATAGTGTGTATGGGTTTTGCAAAGTCAGCAGATAGATGATTGAGGATAGAGAATTGGAATCAGCTGACTTAGCAGTTGGGGGGAGGGAGGGTTACTAAAAATTATTTGGGGACACCACAAAAAAAAGCCTATGGCACTCTGCCTGAACTTAAATCAAAAATAACATTTCCAAACATTTTAGGGGGTGTTTGGGGTAAAGCACTACTATGGAGCTGATAAAATACATTATTAAGTGACTACATGAGGTGAATATAGGGCAGGAGACACCATGCTGGGGAGGTTAGTGAAGGGCAAATATGTATGAAGGACATAAAATAATAATGACATAAAAATCCAGCATGCATGAGAACAAAGGGGACATACACAGCATATTCCAATCATGGTAATTAGGGAATGAGGAAAGAAATACAATATATTATCAAACATTCAATACAATAAAATGTGATATTAAAGGATAAAAATCTTACCTTCATATACTCCTTCTGTAGGACCTGGATGATGGCAGAACAGGTCTCTGGGATGATGATACCCAGAGCCTGGGGGGAGATGCCTGTCGAGAACTTCAAGTCCTGCAGACTTCTCCCTATGGCCAAATACCGCAGGGTAGCAACCAACCTCTGCTCCGGAGTGATGGCTTGCCTCATGCAGGTATCCTGCCTGCTGATATAGGGGGTCAGCGAAGCCAACAAACGGTGAAACACGGGGTCCGTCATCCTGAGAAAGTTCCTGAAATCATCAGGATTATTCTCACGGATCTCACGGAGCAAAGGCATATGACAGAACTGGTCACGCTGAAGCAACCAATTCTTGGTCCATGAACTCCTCCCCACCCTGTTCATGGACTGGACTTGTGTCAAGGTCAGGACCACAACACCAAGCCCCCACACAGCACGAACTCTACGAGGAGTACGCATACGAAACATAGCTAGAAAACGGTCGGCTGCTCAGAACGAAGTAACAGAACGCACTGAAGAACAGCAAGGCCTGTGAAGAGCGACCTGAAAACCAGTAACGAACGAACAAGAATACAATGACTACCTAAAGTCACGCAGAACTTGCTTGCAGGCACTGAAGAGCAGATACAAACCCACAAGCACAAACTGAACGGCAGAAAACGATCTGAAAACCACGAGTCTGAAAAAGCGCGAATCGTCTCTCACCAAACTTTTACTAACACGAGATTAGCAAAAGGAGCCCAAGGGGTGCCGCGCTTGGTTCTGAACCGGCCTTTTCTAGTCTCGTCGTACGTGGTGTACGTGACCGCGTGGTTGGCGATTGGAAATTCCGACAACTTTGTGCGACCGTGTGTAGACAAAATAAGTTTGAGCCAACATCCGTCGGAAAAAATCCTAGGATTTTGTTGTCGGAATGCCCGAACAAAGTCCGACCGTGTGTACGCCCTATTACTCTTGTTGGGCACAGGAACGAGCCCTGCTGTGAAATATTATATCAAAAATTTGCAATTACATGCCCCTGTGAAACAGAGGCAGAAAAATTGAGCCTTGGGCGGTGGTGGTGGTGCCACAACACCGTAAGCTCTCAGTTACTCTTGTTGGGCGAAGAAACAGGCCCTGATGTGAAAAATTTGATCAAAAATTGTAATTACATGCCCCTGTTAAACAGGGGCAGAAAAATTGGGCCTTGGGTGGTGGTCCCCTAAACCAAAAATATTGTTGGAAGCTAGCATCATCAAGATTGAGGAGGAATAGGATAGTCAGCATAGGCAGTCTTCAAGGGATTCCACATCCATAGCAATTTCAATCAGTTACATCAGCATCAGGTGCTTGATAGCTGCTGATCTAAGACTGATTCATTTTTATGAATGTGAGCCTATCAATGGAGTCTGTGGACAGGCACACTCTTTGATCTGTTACAAACTCTCAAGCAGCACTGAATGTGCATTCAGAAAACACGCTGGATGCAGGACAGGCCAGTAGCTCAATTACATATTGAGCAAGTTCTGGCCAGTGGTCCATCCTCAAGACCTAGTAACCCAGTGGATGCTCTGTTGGAAAGGTCTTCAAGTCTGCTCTTGCTCCTAGATATTCCTGCACCATGTAATGCAGATGCTGGCGATGGTTGCTTGAACCTTGAGACCTTGGCACTGAGGACTGAAAAATTGTTTAAAGGCATCGGTCAGCCGGCCACCTTCTCCAACGCACTTCCTCTGACTGACTGAAGCCTCAGCAACACGTTGTCCAGCACCAGGAAATGGTAACCTCCCAGGGCCTGGAAATAGGTTGCATAAACCTTTCTTCAAGGCCTACTGAAGATGTTTCATCCTCTTCTCCCTCTGCGAAGGCAGGATGAGTTCTGCAACCATAACCTTGTAATGTGGATCAAGAAGGGTTGCAAGCCAGTAATAATCCCTCTCCTTGATCCCACAAATTCTAGGGTCCTTTCACAGGCTTTGCAGAATCAGGGAGACCACGCAGCGTAAGTTTGCATTTGATTCTGAGTCCTCTGGGTCACTAAGGATCACATAATCCGTAACTACCTCCTCCCAGCCACGTACAACTCATTGGGTTTCTGGGAACTGAAAACCACCCCTTGAAGACTTCTTCTGAGTGTTATCCTCAACATCCATGCTGACAAAATCCTCCTCCTACTTCCTGTGTGTTTGGCGGGCCCGCAGGAATGCTATCTGGATAAAGGGGGCCTTGAGAGGAAAGGAAGTCCTCCTCTTCCTCCCGCTGTTCTGCCTCAAGTGCCCTGTCCATGATTCCACGAAGTGTGTGCTCCAACAGGAAGACTAGAGGGACAGTGTTACTGATGCATGTATTGCCGCTGCTCACCATCCTTGTGGCCTCCTCAAATGGTGACAGGACAGTGCATGCATCCTTGATTAGTAGCCACTGGCGTGGCAGAAAGAAGCCATGCTCCCCTGACTCTGTCCTGGTGCCATACTCGCAGAGGTACTCATTAATGGCCCTCTGCTGCATGTGCCCGCTAACCAGTCACATGGGGGGGCGGGGTCTGGGGGCTTCCAGATTCTGATAAGCCCCCCCACCCGCAGACCTTGACAACCAATGGCCAGGGTTGTCGGGAAGAGACTCTTGTCCCCATCAACATGGGGACAAGGTGCTTTGGGGGGGACCCGAAAGCACCCTTCCCATGTTGAGGGCATGTGGCCTGGTATGGTTCAGGAGGGGGGGACGCTCACTCATCCCCCCCCTATCCTGACCTCCAGGCTGCATGCTGGGATAAGGGTCTGGTATGGATTTTGGGGGGGAACTCCCACACCAATTTTTATACATTTTGGTTTGGAGTTCCCCTTAAAAAAACTGGGGGAGGGGAACTCACGCCGATTTTTCCCTTGATTTTTCACCTATATTGCATCACATTACAGCCGCAAGCAAGTTTTAATTGAATTTTTTCCTTTAGAAATGTCATTTTGCTGCGGCAATGTTCTACACATCACGCAGATGCGCCGATTTACAGGCAGACTAAGGGGACCCCCTCCAAACGGTTGTTTAAAAACTTTTTTTGCATTGATACATGTCTCCTAGGGCATCACCTGGGTCCCCATACACGTTTTATGGCAATAACTTGCATATAAGCCTTTAAAATTAGCAATTTGGATTTTTCATGTTTGTGTCCCATAGACTTTAATAGGGTTCGTATGTTCGCTAGAACTTTTTGCCTGTTCGCGTGTTCTGGTGCAAACCAAACCGGGGGGGTGTTCGGACCATCCCTACCCATCACCAACCTCCCCCGGTCCCTGGAAAAACTGCTCAGTCTAAAATGCCCAGGCCTATTTTTTGTTCCAGTCTGGGCCTGATGCTAGTGAATCAGCTTCTAACTTCAGCTTGTTCAATTAAAGTGATACTAAACCCTCGGCTTTTTTGTCATAATCCTGCTCTTTTAACCACTTAACAACCGGCCCATAGCCGAATGACGGCTGCAGGCCGGTTGCTTAACTCTGGGAGGACGTCATATGACGTCCTCCCGGAATTCCCCTCTCGCGCGCCCCCTGGGGCGCGCACCCGAGCACATCCGTGACCCGGCGCATCACGGATCCCGGTAAATGGCCGCTGATCGCGGCCATTTACCATGTGATCGCGCCGTCAAATGACGGCGCGATCACATGTAAACAGACCGGCGTCATCTGATGACGCCGGTTCCTCTCCTCCCCTCCTGTGTAACGATCGGTACACTGTGAGCGGAGAGGGGGATGGATGGCTGGCTGCAGCGCTGTGGGCTGGATGTGTAGTGCCCACAGCGCTGCACAGAGACATCCAGCCATCCATCCATCCATGCTCAGCCATCCCTATTGCCCTGCACTAATCTGTAATGCCTGCACTACTCTGCAATGCTGTGCAATACTCTGCAAAGCCCCACATTACCCTGGAATACCCCCACAATACTCTGCAAAGCCTCGCATTACCCTGCCATACTCTGCCATACCCCGCATTACCCCGTCATACTCCGCCATACTCCGCATTACCCCGCCATACTCCGCCATACCCCGCCATACCCCGCCATACTCCGCCATACCCCGCATTACCCCGCCATACCCCGCATTACCCCGCCATACCCCGCCATACCCCGCAATACCCCGCCATACTCCGCATTACCCCGCCATACTCCGCCATACCCCGCAATACCCCGCCATACCCCGCAATACCCCGCCATACTCCGCAATACCCCGCCATACTCCGCCATACACCGCCATACTCCGCCATACCCCGCCATACCCCGCAATACCCCGCCATACTCCGCAATACCCCGCCATACTCCGCAATACCCCGCAATACCCCACCATACTCCGCAATACCCCGCCATACCCTGCAATACCCCGCCATACCCAGCCATGCTGAGCCATGCTCGGCTGTACTCGGCCTCTGTATGTGGCCAGGCTGTGGAAGTCTCACACATGTGGTATCGCCGTACTCAGGAGGAGCAGGAGAATCTATTTCGGGGTGTCATTTTTGGTATGTACATGTTATGTGGTAGAAATATTGTATAAATTGACAACTTTGTGTTAAAAAAAAAAAATGCGTTTTAACCACTTCCCGCCCGCCGGCCGTCATACAACATCCTTGATTTGTGCGGGGATATCTGAATGATGCCTGCAGCTACAGGCATCATTCAGATATCAGCTTTTTCAGCCAGCGATTCCCTACACCATAAGAATGATCATAGCGGCTGTTCCACTGCTTGATCGTTCTTACGGGAGGCGAGAGGGGATGTCCCCCCCTCCCGCGCTTCTACCGACTCACTGCTATGATAAAAGCCAGGATCTTTTTTTTTTTTTTTTATTTCAGGCTTCCCAGCCTAGAGGTGAGATGTGGGGTCTTATTGACCCCCATATCTCACTGTAAAGAGGACCTGTCATGCCATATTCCTATTACAAGGATGTTTACATTCCTTGTAATAGGAATAAAAGTGGTCAAAAAATTTTTTTTTTGGAAAAAAGCATCAAACTAAAATAAATAAAGTAAAATGAACAATAAAAAAAAAAAAAAAAATTTTAAAGCGCCCCTGTCCCTGTGTACTCGCATGCAGAAGCGAACGCATACGTAAGTCCCGCCCACATATGAAAACGGTGTTCAAACCACACATGTGAGGTATTGCTGCGATCGGTAGAGCGAGAGCAATAATTTTGGCCCTAGACCTCCTCTGTAACTCAAAACATGTAACCAGTAAAAAATGTTAAAGCGTCGCCTATGGGGATTTTTGAGTAGCAAAGTTTGGTGCCATTCCACAAGCGAGTGCAATTTTGAAAGGTGACATGTTGGGTATCTATTTACTCGCATAACTTCATCTTTCACATTATGCAAAAACATTGGGCTAACTTTACTGTTTTGGTTTTTGTAAAGCACAAAACAGTTTTTTTTCCAAAAAAAATGCGTTAAAATAATTGCTGCGCAAATACCGTGCGAGATAAAAAGTTGCAACGACCGCCATTGTATTCTCTAGGGTCTTTGCTAAAAAAACATATATAATGTTTTGGGGTTCTATGTAATTTTCTAGCTAATAAATGATGATTTTTACATGTAGGAGAGAAATGTCAGAATTGAGTTGGGTGCTCCAGAACGCCTGAAGGTGCTCCCCTGCATGTTGGGACTCTGTATGTGGCCACGCTGTGTAAAAGTCTCACACATGTGGTATCGCCATACACGGGAGTAATAGCAGAATGTGTTTTGGGGTGTAATTTGTGGTATGCACATGCGGTGTGTGAGAAATACCCTGCTAATATGACAATTTTGTGGAAAAAAAAAAAGTAAAAAAAAAACCTTGATTTTGCAAAGAATTGTGGGAAAAAAATGACAACTTCAAAAAACTCACCATGCATCTTTCTAAACACCTTGGAATGTCTTCTTTCCAAAAAGGGGTCATTTGGGGGGTGTTTGTACTTTTCTGGCATGTTAGGGTCTCAAGAAATTAGATAGGCCGTCAGTACTTCAGGTGTGATCAATTTTCAGATATTCGCACCATAGCTTTTGGACTCTATAACTTTCAAAAAGACCAAATAATATCCACCGATTTGGGTTATTTTTACCAAAGATATGTAGCGGTATAAATTTTGGCCAAAATATATGAAGAAAAATTACTAATTTGCAAAATATTATAACAGAAATGAAGAAAAATGTATTTTTTTACAGATTTTTCTGTCTTTTTTCTTTTACGGCGCAAAAAATAAAGAACCCAGCGGTGATTAAATACCACCAAAAGAAAGCTCTATTTGTGTGAAAAAAAGGACAAAAATTTCATATAGATACAGTGTTGCATGACTGAGTAATTGTCATTCAAAATGTGAGAGCACCAAAAGCTGAAAATTGGTCTGGTTAGGAAGGGGGTTTAAGTGCCCAGTGGTCAAGTGGTTAAGGTAGTGTAGTATGTGTTCACTAACCTTTTCCTTCATTTTAATTTTAAAATGTGTTTTTTGGGGGTCCGTTTTCCCCACTTCCTGCCCTTCTCCCAGATGGGTGCCCCTTCTGCAGAGCCGTTCTGAAGGGGTCTCCCGTGTGTGTGCACTCCCACCACTGGGACTACATCCCTGCTGGGAGACGCTGTCTGCGCTCACAGGCATGGGAGCTGCGGTCGCGTAAGACTCTTTAGCTCCACCTCCCATGCCCTTTGATTGGCATGGGAATCTGGAGCTCAGGACCTCCGCCCCGCCTTTCCCCCACCCCGCCTTGTATCCGCCTCGTGTTTTTTTATGAGAATATGGGCGTGATGGGGAGGCGGGAATGGGCGTGGCTGCTGGGAGGTGTCTGTGTACAGAAGGCTGTACTAGATATCAAGAACAAGGCTCGTTCTCATTTGGGTAGACAGGGAAAAAGCCGCAATGCGCCGCTAAGCATGAAGGGAATTGTAGTTCACAAGCACATATGACGTAGAGGCAGGGAGCGCGCTCCAAGACCTGGAAGCTAAAGGGAATCTAAAGGAGGAAGTGCTAAAAATCGGTATGTAGAAAACATAGAAAAACATTTTGGGGGAAAAAAATATATAGATGCCAGATGTTTGCAGCATATATAGCAGATATATGCTAAAAAAAAAAAAAGTACCTTTACAACCCCTTTAAGCTTTGCCAAAAAATCCTGGAAGCTGATTAGTTTCTATGCAAAGCTGCTCCAGATTTTGCACTTTCCAGTTTTAGTAAATCAACCCGTGAGTGCAGTGTGCCATTGTGATGCTGCCTCAGGGGTGAACCTGTGACACCCTGCACTCACAGTGTGTCCTCAGTCTTCCAGGTTAGATTATACTGGGTGACATTCAACTCAGAAAGACACCTTGTGGCAGAAATGTTATAGGGTATGGGGGAAGAGGGGAGTATTACTGACAGTATTACTGACAGAAAAGTTTCTTTAAAAAAAAAAAAAAACATTGAGTGGGGTGCCCTTAAAAAGGCATTTTTCATCACATGCTAACTTGTCCATTGGTCCCAATGAAGGGAACTATCTGTTCACTCCCAAACGGCTGACAGCAGAAAACAGCAAGCTGCAGAATAAACGTATGTTACATAGTTACATAGTTACATAGTAGGTGAGGTTGAAAAAAGACACAAGTCCATCAAGTCCAATCTATGTGTATGATTATATGTCAGTATTAGTTAGTGTTACCGCATGAAACATCCTGTACATCCTGTACTACAGATATGCAATTTCACAATTAGGCAACCACACATTAAAACATTTTCAACACATCATTCTGCAGACATCAAACATTATGTAGCAATTTGGACAGAAGTGGAAATTTGCTTCTTTCAGCATAATGAAAACTTCTGACGTCTGCTAAAATATCACTGCCATCAGTAGGAGAACTTAGAGTGGTTGTAAAGGCAGAAGGTTTTTTTATCTAAAAGCGGACCTTCAGTCATTTTTCAACTTTCCATCTATTAAATCTTGCAGTGTAGCTGTAACCTGCAATACGTTGGCCGTACAAAAAGAGCACTCAAGACACGAATAAAAGAACATGTACAAAACATAAAATCTGGCTTCCCTAAACATAATGTGTCGAGACATTTTGCACTAGTACACAATAAAGATCCCGCACATCTCCAATTTTGGGGAATAGAAAAACATAAACCGTCATAGAGAGGAAGCCATCTGATTATAGATATTAGCCGCAAAGAATCCAAATGGATTCATACCTTGCGGACTCTTGTACCTGGGGGCTTGAATGTAGAGTTTGATTTGAACTGTTTTTTAAATAATTTTTAAATAATTTTTAAATGTCTATCCATATTAAACATTTTTATGTCCTCTCCCGTATAGGATTGGATATGAAATTATGTAATACACATATATTTGAATCTAATTGCACAGTCCCATTCTAGCAATATATTACTAACGACCACATAACTAGTTTTTAAATGCAACAATATGACATGTTATAAAATACCTTGTATTACTAGAAGAATATAAACATTATTTTAATTTTCATTAATATTTTTTAATATTATTATCTTATTTGTACAATTGTTTTTAATAACCTAGATTTCTACAACTGTTTTATGTATAGAATGAATTAATATATTCATTGGGTGGATTGTCAGAGCACTCTCATGCCTGCTTCATTCATTTACAAGAATATAGTCTAAAAAGGTAACAATTGTAAACTACACTTAAGGTATATTATGGTATCCTGGGGTGTTTTAATATACATTAATGTTTATTTATTTAACCCCAATATTTATGATCCGTCTAAACCATCACCATAACATAGTTTATTTGAATCCATCATCAATCCCTGTAAAATGACGTTTTTTGCGATATACTGCGGCTTAAATATGTCACGTCACAATAGAAAGTTGCCACCGAAAAAATGGCCGCGCTCAAAAACGTTCATAGTATAGAGGGACAATAATATAGATCCTCAACAAAATGGAGGCTATACAATTCCCCTTAGACTCAAGAAAAATGGCCGCGAGAACAAAAGAACACAAACCACAAGTAAAATGGCGGCTTGAGAATTTCCGGCCCCATATTATTTAAGCTAACCTACAATAGCCAATCCGGTTCCCCAGATGAAGATACGTGACGGTGTCGTAACGCATAGGGATTGGCTGGGAGCAGTACACACGTTTTGAAGCACAAGTGAGAGGGCGCTGAGAACGCCAGAACTTTTTTCTCAATACTCTGCCTGTTTTTATTATAGTGAATGTAAGAGCATTACTTAAGAATAAATATCCCCCCCCATTTTTAAAACTTTATTACGCTAGTGGAGCCTTCTTTTCTTCCTCTCCCCTATTTTTGTTTTATCTCCCCCACCACTGAGAGAACCAGCGTGGAGGTACAGAGAAAGAATGATGGAGGATCAGTAATAGAGAAAGCAAGGATTCCAGTGACAACTTCCACACCAAAAATCCTCAATTACTGAATGCTTCTTTTCTACAACCTGAAGGTGAGGGTTCTGAGAGACTATTAGAGGAGACACCACCAGCAGGATCACACACCTAATATACCCCATGTACCAGAATTGAATAGAAGAACTCCATATATATATATGTACAGACTTTTATATGCTGCAACCCATTTATCTCCTAAAAAACTTTCATTCCCCATTATAACAGAGCGCTGATGAGGATTTCTTCACACTATTTTTTATGCTATTATATTTTTATGCTATTATATTTGATGTCTTAGGATATGATTTATTGCACTTAATTGCACATTTTATTAATCACTTCTAAATAATAGCTGCATAAAATTATTTCTTATTCACTGTAAATTTGTAATTAACTATCACAATTAGAAGATAGTGGCCACAGCTATATGCTGCAATATTATTATTATTATTATTACTATTATTATTATACGAGATTTATATAGGGCCAACAGTTTACTCAGCGCTTTACAATGTATAAGGGGGGACAACACAATTACAGTACAGTTCAATACAAAAGGTACAGGAGGGCCCTGCTCGTAGAGCTTACATTCTAAAGGGAGGGGGTGGTGGTACAAAAGGTAATAGCTGCAAAGAATGATTTGATGGGGGTGGCTCAGGGACAGTTATGTGGGTGTGGGATAGGCTTCTCTGAATAAATGAGTTTTCAGGGATCTCCTAAAGGTGGACAGGGTAGGGGCTGATCGGACATACTGGGGCAGGGAATTCTAGAGGATGGGAGAGGCTCTGGAGAAGTCCTGAAGGCGAGCATGGGAGGAGGTAACAAGGGAGCTAGAGAGCAGGAGGTCCTGGGAGGAGCGGAGGGGGCGATTTGGACGATATCTGCAGATGAGGTTGGTGATGTAGATGGGGGCGATGTTGTGAATGGCCTTGTATGTTATGGTTAACATGTTGAATTTTATATGGTGGGGTAGGGGAAGCCAGTGAAGGGATTGGCAGAGAGGAGCAGCAGTCACGGATCGATTAGTGAGGTGTATTAGTCTAGCAGCAGCATTCATAATAGACTGAAGGGGGGATAGCCTGCTTAAGGGTAGGCCATTAAGGAGAGAGTTGCAGTAGTCGAGGCGGGAAATAATCAAGGAGTGAATAAGTTGCTTTGTGGTGTCATTAGCCAGGAAGGGTCGAATTCTGGAGATGTTGCGGAGGTTAAGGAGGCAGGATTTAGCCAGTGATTGGATATGGGGGCTGAAGGAGAGGTCAGAGTCAAGGATTACACCCAGGACCCTGGCATGTGTGGAGGGACCAATGGTTGTGTTGTTGATATTAATGGTGAAGTCACAGGAGGGGGACCGTGAAGGAGGAAATATAACAAGCTCAGTTTTAGAAAGATTAAGTTTGAGGAAGTGGTGTGACATCCATACCGATATGTCATTCAGCAAGTTTGAGATCCGTGAGGAGATGGAGGGGGTGAGTTGAGGAGTGGAGAGATAGATCTGTGTGTCATCGGCATAAAGGTGGTATTGGAAGCCATGGGAGGATATCAACTGGCCCAGGGAAGAGGTATAGAGTGAGAAAAGGAGAGGCCCAAGGACGGAGCCTTGGGGTACCCCAACAGAAAGAGGAAAGGGAGCGGAGGAGATGGAGTTGTAAGTGACACTGAAAGTGCGCTGAGATAGGTAGGAGGAGAACCAGGATAATGCAGAATCACGGAGGCCAAGGAAGTGTAATTTGCTGAGGAGCAGCAGGTGGTCAACTGTGTCAAAGGCAGCAGAGAGGTCTAAAAGTATGAGTATGGAGTAGTGGCCATTGGTTTTGGCAGTTATTAAGTCATTGGTGATTTTTAGTAGGGCAGTTTCAGTAGAATGTTGTAGGCGGAAGCCAGACTGTAGGGGGTCGAGAAGGTTGTTGTCCGTGAGGTAGCAACTCACTTGGTCATAAACAAGGCGTTCGATGAGCTTGGAGGCAAACGGGAGAAGGGAGATAGAGACACTTGGTCCTTTGCAGTGATAGCCTATCGACCAGTATCTTAACTGGCACTATTTCATATTTTATATTTGTTACACTGATTTGATACACGTGGATATTTAATTTATTTTATTTATTTTATCTAATATTGCGCAAAATTTATCTCTAATTTATACTGTATTAAGTGTTAGTGTAAACACCCTTATTTTGCTGCAATATTGCTACCAATTCACTATGCGATTTTATGCATTTTTCACTTTGAAATAAGTTTACAAGTTTTCATCCGACAAGCGCGAAGGACACATTATTCACTTTATTCTGTACTACAGATATGCAATTTCACAATTAGGCAACCACAGATTAAAACATTATGTAGCAATTTGGACAGGAGTGGAAATTTGCTTCTTTCAGAATAATGAAAACTTTTGATGTCTGCTAAAATATCACTGCCATCAGTAGGAGAACTTAGAGTGGTTGCAAATGCAGAAGGTTTTTTTTATCTAAAAGCGGACCTTCAGTCATTTTTCAACTTTCCATCTATTAAATCTTCTGCCCTTGTTGTTGTTTTAACTTTGGATAGTAAAACATTTTTTTTTTGCCAGTATATACCATATACAGCCCACTTCCTGTTTCTTGTCTGGTCATTAGCCTAGGCTTATGACATCATGCACAGCTCTCTCTCTCACTCTCGTGAGAGTTTGCCAGGAAGGGAGGGGGGTGAGTCATAAGAGGGCCAATGAGAGCTGCAGGGCTGGAGGTGTGCCTCTGTGTAAATCCAGGAAAAGGACAGGAAGCAGCTTCAGCTGCCCACAGTTAAAATGGCAGCCAGACTTAGTGGAGGGAGATTTCTGCAGCATATTTGGCAAGTACAGAATCACAGTATAAAATAGTACCTTGCATAATTCGTTCCAGAAGCATGCTTGTAATTCAAAGCACTCGTATATCAAAGTGAGTTTCCCCATAGGAATCAATGGAAACTCAGATAATTTGTTTCTTGTGTCACTGCTATTTTATGCAGTACCGCATGTGGCCAGAGGTGGGGACACTCAGAAGCGCTCATGAGACCACTCGGAGACGCTCAGAGACACTCGGGAACACTCCGGGAATGGAGTGTTTCTGAGCATCTCCGAGTGTCTCCGAGCGTCACCGGCGCCCCCCGCACCTCTGGCCACATGCGGTACTGCACACCCCAGAGGCTTGAATCCTGCTTGTCTTGCGAGACAACGCTCGCAAACCTAGTCAGGTTTAAAAAGAAAAAGCTCGTAATGTAACACACTCATGAACCGCGTTACTCACAATCCAAGGTTTTACTGTGTATAAAATAACATGCAAAGTGGTTGGAGGGAAGCGTCAGAATGGCAACATGTTTTTATTACACGTTATGTGAGCAGACTGTAGTTCCTCTTTAATGCGTTCTATGCATTAAGGTAAAATGTGTTCTGTGTGCAGCAGCCCCCCTAATACTTATCCATCTCAATCCAGCGATGTTACAGGAGTGTCTTGGCTGCACGGGTCTCTCCTCCTCATTGGCTGAGACAGCAGTGCGGCGCCATCGGCTCCCGCTGCTGTCAATCAAAGTCAGTCAGCCAATGAGGAGAGAAAGGGGGCAGGGCCAGGCCGTGGCTCCATGTCTGAATGGACACAGGGAGCTGTGGCTCGGCTCGGGTGCCCCCATAACAAGCTGCTTGCTGTGGGGGCACTCGGCAGGAGGGAGGAGCCAGTAGCACAGAAGAGGGACCCGAGAAGAGGAGGATCTGGGCTACTCTGTGCAAAACCATTACACAGAGCAGGTAAGTATAACATATTTGTTAGTTTTAACTAAAAAAAAAAAGACTTTAGATTCATTTTAAAGTATATGTAAACACTAATAATGTACTTCTCTTATTTGCTCAATTTTAGTCCATGAAATATACAATTGAAAGTGTTTTGTTATATATGTTAAACATTTGTAGCGATACCCCCGAAGGAGCTGCTTAAGTCTGTTCAGTCCGTTACTCTGCCTCTCAACCCTAATAATAGCCTCAGCCCCCTCTGGCACACCTGGCAATAGTGTAGGTGCAATGACCAATGAGAAACACACACGTTATAATAAAACACAGAAATTGTATTTACTGCAATATTTCTGTGGAAGAATAACAAACGGTACCAGTATATAGTAAAGTGATCAACTAGAGATCAATAACTGAGATTTAGGAGCAATAGAGCTCTCAATCCCATATTTAAGCTCCTTTCAGGGGATTCCAAACCTGAGAATGTCCCCAAGAGCAGAGGCACACTTTAATGGTAAATAAAGCACAATATGGCACTTCAAATTAGATTGGTTACCTTTAGGCCCCTTTCACACTTATACGACTTGTCCCACGATTTTGTACTGCAAAATCGTATGACAAGTCATTCTCCATGATTTTCAATGACTACCATTCATATTGGCACGACTTTAAGTCGTGCCGACTTCAAAGTAGTCCCTACACTACTTTGGTCCAACTTCCATGCGAGTTGTACTCCATAGACCTCAATGTTAAACCCTCAAGTAGCATGCAAATCGTACCTGAATAATATAGACGCGATTTCAGTGCGACTTTGTAAGCACAAGCTGTAAGCACAAGCCTCACACCATGTATGTTTTCATTTGTTAATGCCAAAGTTGTGGTAAAGTCGTACAAAGTAGTACTGCTCCCAAATCGCTGCAAAATCGTGGCAAAATAATGGCCCCGAAATCGCAGTAAAATTGCGCGACTTTGAAGTCGTATAAGTGTGAAAGGGGCCTAACTCAGATTGGCTCTATGGGTCCAGGCAGGAGGAGAGCAGAGGAATGACTCCCTTTGTGTCAGGCCTCTCTCTACTGTCCCCTGACACCATAGGCCCAACTTTACACACCTATTCAAGTCAGCAAGTAATGGCTTAACTTTATAGATAAGCTGTCCCACACACCCAATGCATATGCAGAGCCCTGAATATGTGTGTGCGGATCTGTATGGCCCTAACAGCTTCAGTCCTTTTTGAAGCAAAGATATGCTTTGGTGTCTTCAGCTAGCCACTTTCATTGGTGCACTTTAACTCCTGGGGAGCAGGGCAAAAAATATAACTGGCCCAGATTATTAAGTGAAACAGACAGGATTTTGTTCAAAAGGTGAGAGGACAACGGTGTCTGTATACAATGTCCCAGAAATGGATGGCCTTATCCTTTATCCCTGCAGTACTACAAGTGTCCGCAAGCTGACTACTAGCAATGATGTTTGTATACAGTGTTCAAATGACACTGTATACAAACATCATTTCTGTAGTGCAGTGTCTCTGTTCCCTGCAGATGGGCAGAAATGCCCTCTCACCAAATCCTGCGAGCAGGGCTCAAGCGAACGTCCTGGAACAGGCAGGCTTTCATGGCGACCCAACTGGTCCCCTCACACTAGAACAATTCACCATTGGTGGAGATGCGCCTCAATATTCACCTGGGATCCCCCTCTCTCAGGTTGGACGTCCCAACTTGTGGTGGAGGCCTGAATCGCGCAGGGAGATCATCTGAGGGACAGCACCTCTCCATCAGGTCTGGTCTCTTTTCTCCCTCGTCGCTGTATGAACTTTACCTCAGGACAGAAAATGGAGTCTTTTACTTTCCTGTCAGCAAAGCCTGCTGGGATTTGTATTTCTCTCTGTATACCAGTCTATGGGGTTTTTTTGTGTAAGAACTGCATGTCCCAGAATCCATTGCAGCTCTCCCTGCAGTTCAGTACAATCTCTTCCATTGGCTGTTGTAACTGTGCCCTTAATTGGTTTTCCTCTTCTGGCCAATAGGGGCACAAGAGAGGCCACTGAATGCAGAGCTCTGTATGTGTCAGCTCACATTACATTAACTCAGTCAGTGAAAACAGGAAGAAGGAGGGGGGCAAAAAATCCCCCTTACAACTGCTAGCAGGCAGCTCTCCCTTACTCAAGCTGGAAAGGATTCATATTTGTGTAGCCATCTCAAAGACCAGCTCCTCCCATAATAGTTTTTCTGCAAGTCCCCTTTCTTAAGAGCCCTTTCACACTGGGGCGGTTTATAACAATAATAATAAATAATAATAATAGCGCTTGCAAACCGACCCGAAAGTGCCGCTGCCTTACTTCCAGTGTGAAAGCACCGAGGGCTTTCACACTGGAGCGATGCGCTGGCAGAACGGTAAAAAAAGTCCTGCTAGCAGCATCTTCGGAGCGGTGAAGGAGCGGAGTGTATACTGCCCCTTTACCGCTCCTGCCCATTGAAATCAATGGGACGGCGCGGCTATACCGCCGGCAAAGCGCCTCTGCAGAGGCGCTTTGCGGTGGTATTTAACCCTTTCTCGGCCGCTAGTGAGGGGTAAAACCGCCCCGCTAGCGGCCGAATACCGACGGTAATAATAGCGGCGTTTTACCGCCGACGCCGCCCCCGCCCCAGTGTGAAAGGGCTCTTACTGTCCCCTCCTCTACCATTCTCCTTTTCTTTTGGACAGTGCGTACCCAGTCAGTCTAGAACTATCATTGCCACCATAAATGCTCTCTGGCAGTATAGTCCCAGCACTTGGTAGAATAAACTTTATGACTGCTTACTGCTGCACTTGAGGTGGCCTTGGCACTGTTTATGTTGATATGGATGCCAAAGCTCACCTCATGCCTATTTCGTACTGTTAATCACTTTGTATGCTAAATTGTGTTATTACCATTGTTAATGTTTTAGTTAGTTAATACTATCCTATGGAGTCTCCCTCCCCACGGTTTTTTGTGTTTTGTGTTGTGGTTTCTCTCCCACCAGGATACCCCTCTTGTGAATCCAATAAGACAAGTGACGTAGCTGGGATGTGTTTACCTACTGTTTTTGTTTCCTTAAACGCAAAAGGGTTCTAAATGACTTAGCCACTCTAATTATGGCGAGTCCTCTTCCTTTAATATGTACTATAACTTACTATAACTTGTTTTATGGCAATGTGGGGTGTTGCTTAGACATGAGGATGCTAGAAAACTTTTCCTCCCCACGTAGAAATCAGTGTTTCAGCCTGTTTTGACCTTTCGGGACAGGTTGAATCCTATTGGCCTACACAGCCACCCTTGATTACGGTACCTGATTGGTGCTAGACTCCCTTTTCCTCTGCCCCCTTTCTCCCCCCCCCTTTTTTTCTTTCTCTCCCCCCCCCTCTTTCATCTCCCTACCATGGGAGGCCCCCTGGACGCAACTACCCTCCAACTGTGCTCATTCAATGCTTGAATGAACCAACTAAACGCTCACAAATACTGTATGACTTTCACAAATCCAAAATTGACATAATTTTCTTCCAAGAGACTCACTTCCGCACAAATCATATTCCAATGTTGCGAAATAAATATTACCCAACCAGGCTACATAGCACATACTCCTAATCTAAATCTAGAGGGGTGGCAATTGCCCTCCACATACTCTTCTAGATTCCTGTTTGGACCCCGACGGGAGGTATTTGTTTTTGAAAATATCTCTCAGTGGCAAAACGTACACCCTGGCTAATATATATATATTGCTAACCAAGACCAAATAACTAATACTATTCAATATCTTCACAAGCTATTGGAATTTACCGAAGGGGTGATCCTCGTTGCTGGAGATTTTAATAGTGTTTTGAACCCTACATTGGATACCTCCTCAGGTAAAAGCTTTATCTCCTACAACAAAATCAACAAACTAAAGAGATTCCTGATTCAGCACAACCTGATGGATGTCTGGCACATCCTCCACCCCACGGATAGGGATTATTCCTTCTTTTCTGCAGCTCATAACTCCTACTCCCACATTGATTTTTTTCTTATTAGTCACTATGAACTGACATACCATCCCCAGAGTAGGATCGGGAACATATTATGGTGTTTGCGGAGAGAAGACATGTCCGCCAGCAAAGGGTCCCTGTGCAATGCACAGAACGATCACACTCCAGTGTTTGTGTCCCTCTCCCTACCCGATCTGCCTGGTCATGACTGGACTTGGAGACTTAATGACTCACTATTACAGGACAACATATGCTCTGCAGATATCCAGACCACTATATCCAACTTCATCTCGGACCATGGTAATGACGATACCTCTGCCCCGATACAATGGGAGGCATTGAAATGCTTATTACGCGGGGTCTTTATTAAACATGGCTCTAGACTCAAACTAACCCGTCTTGCCCAGATTCAGGAACTGTCTCTTTGGATTACTGACTTGGAACGATCCCATAAACGTATCCAATCCCCGATGGGGGACTCACCCATCATCCTACCCCACTTCTCATAAAAATGTATAATGACATCTCTAGGGACTCTCCTTTCCCGAGACAAGCTTTGGAAGCCCATATCATAGTCTTATCTATACCTCGGAAAGATCCTACATTATGCGATAGCTTTCGCCCCAATCCTTCTCACCAACATTGACATTCGCTTATACTCCAAACTTCTGGCCAATCACCTTCTGCCAGCTATACCCAACCTGATACACCTTGACCAGGTGGGGTTTATCCCCAGGAGGGAGGCCAGGGATAATGTCCTTAAAACTATTTACCTGATGGAATATGCTCAAAAATGCCAAATCCCAGCTTGCTTGATCTCGCTCGACGCTGAAAAAGCGTTCAATCGGGTTCATTGGCAATTTCTAGAGAGAATGCTTCAACAAGTGGGCCTTGGGCCCAACATGCTATGCAAGATCCTTGCTCGCTATAATAACGTTACGTCAAGGATCCGATCAAATGGCCTCCTATCTGACCCAATATGGAATCGTAATGGAACCCGCCAGGGATGTCCCCTGTCGCCATTACTATACATACTCACTATGGAACATCTTGTCTTGGCCATTCGGCACTTCTCCAATATTCAGGGTCTTTCTATTGGCCATCGTCATTATAAATTATCCCTATATGCTGACGAGCTCTTATTATATGTTACTAAGTCCCACACATCTATACCAGCCATTATTGAGGCATTTACAGAGTTTGGATTGGTTAGTAACTTTAAAGTAAATTATGATAAAACGGAGGCCCTTAACATCTCCCTACCCAAACCTACATTAGCCCGGGTTCAATCTTTATTTGGATTTAAATGGCAACAAAAAGCTGTCAAATATCTTGGGATCCAAATTCCTACCTCTCTGCCTTCCCGGACAGATCTAAACTATACGCCCCTAATAAGAACGTTGCAAACATGCCTTGAATCTTATGATAAACCAAACCTCTCCTGGTTTGGCTGAATGAACATCGTCAAAATGGACATTCTGCCTATATTTTTATACATTTTTCAGGTGATGCGATTCCTACCCCCCCTCCTTGTGGTTTCTTCAATCGATCAACAAGGCTATTTGGGACTTCATATGGCGTCATAAGAAGTCCAGGATTGGCTTTCATATTTTAGCTTTACCTAAAAATAGAGGGGGCGTTGCTCTCCCTGACCTATGGCTGTACTTTCACGCTGCATCGTTGATCATAATAGTCAATTGGTACTACGGTTCCTCCACCAAACTGTGGACATCATTAGAAAATGACCGAATATCTCCCGACCTTACATCCCTTTCATGGACACACCCGACACACAGACCCCCTACAGACCTAATGCCCCTTGTGGCTTCCGCTATGTTGCGAATTTGGGACAGCTACCTTACCAAAGGTTTATTGTCCTTGAGACCCAGTCCCTTGACTCCATTATTTGATATCAACTCTTTCCCTCCGACTTGTGCTAAACCTAAATTTCTTATTTGGCAAAAGACAGAGGCTCCTCTGTTAAGTCATACGCTCCGTGCTGGAAAACCATTTCCCCTACCTGACATGCTCTCTTCCTGCCACAACCCTTATATGGCTTGGCTTGAACACACTCAATTAACACACCTTATAAACAAAATACCGAACATTGACGATTTGACAAGACCACATACAGCCTTTGAGTCATTGTTATCCCAATCGGACAGACCAGAGCATTCACTATCCCCGATATATCAGATACTGATTCAGGTCTCTTATCCAAAACCACCTCCATTCCTTTCAAAATGGGAAAGGGAGATGAACTTGTCTCTGGATGATATGGAATGGGGCAAAAACAATGGCGCTTTCTTTTAAATTATCTATCTCATTTAATGCCCAAGAACGGAATTATCGTATTTTCTCTAGGTGGTACGGGTGCCCCACTATTCTACACAAGCTTGATCCTAATGTTTCGGACAGATGTTGGACATGCTTGCAGGCCCCGGGTAACATGACACACATTTGGGGTATGTGCCCACGTGTTACCCCCTTTTGGGACAAGATTCTCCAGCTATATGACAAACTTGTAGGGGGCAAATGTCCTAATGAACCCCGCTTAACGGTCCTATTTATGTTACCGGGTCATACAAACAAATCAAGAAGAGCTTAATTCTCCATTTGCTGATGGCTGCACTTTCAGTTATTGCTAGATCTTGGCGTCAATCAGTGGTCCCTCTAGCTCTAGCGGATTGGGCCTGCGAAGTGGACAGGTTCGAACATATTGAAAGGATGTTAGCGTGGGATGCTGATAAAAGTGAGACCCACACTATTATGTGGACCGTTTGGTTACACACCAGTTCTCTTCTGATTGTGACCCTTTTATGGCGGATACAGCTCCTACTGTTTCCCCTGGGCCCTCTCATGAGTAGCTTGATATACCTTTTCCCCAATTTCCCTTTCTTTCTCATACCCCCCCTTTTTTTCTCTCCTTCTTTTCTTTTTCTCTTTCCATATTTCTCCACCCTTTCTACACCTTCTTCCTTACCTTTTTAAGATTATAGTAATCTTACCGGTAGATTCACCACACTTTCAGGCCATATGTGTTGAGCTTTGGTTTTTTTCGGTTTTCTACACCACTGTTTCTAGTGGTCTACTGGTTACTTGATTTACCATTACTTGGTTTATTTCACTTATTTCTATATTCCTTGATGATATCTACATAACTTTGCTTATGTGATACATGTTCTTTTAATGTCCTTCCGATCCTAAAGTATACTTGTACACTCAGTGGAAATATGTTATTCCTTGTCTATGTTTATTCAATGTGGTTTAAAAAAATGCTTGAAACTTAATAAAACAGATTCAACAAAAAACTATAGTGTAGACAGAACACAGTAGAACATCCACGTCCAATGTGAGTGATATTAATGTTGCTTCCCATATTGGCAGTGTGGATTGGGTTTTTAATGATTAAGGATATGCAAGAAGAGGGGATGGGAAAAAAAAGGGGGAGCTAGGTTCGGACTACTCTCCGATGTTTCCCAGGGCCCCAACAGCATCTGCAAAATGTAGGCATGTTTGCTCTGTCTCTTGGAGAACCAGTTAGTAGTCTCTGGACTGGAGATGTTTCAAGGTAATTTCGGTATTCTTGCGTGAAACTAAAATCATACCAGTAGAACCAAGTCGAGCAGGTCATAAAGAATTCCATCTCCTTGAAGAACACTGCTATTAGCTATAGTGTAAATCTCTGAAATATTCCTGTCTGAATGTAGGTGGGGTGCAGCATGGTGTGGGGGCAATAATTCACACAGTCAGGTGCAATGGAAAACTTGTATTGAAATAATACAGCAATAGTTAACAACAAACCCAGTGGGACGGCTGCTCAACCGGGTGCACTCACATTTTCCAGAAATGTGAAGAGAGCAGGTATAAGCCAAACTGACAGCAACTGTTAAGAGACCAGAATGTGGCCTGGCTGTCTCATGGGAGAGGGATTATGCCCAGAGGAGTTGCGACCCTACGCTTTCCCTTCTCGTCGGGAACCTTTCTTGTACTGTCCCTAACAGACAGGGTACCTGTCCCTACTCTACCAACTCGCAAATGTCCACCAAACCTGGGAGCCAGGGCCTTAAACAGGCTCTGTCTGACCCAAGATGGCTGCCAGAGTCACATGGGGCGGCAAAACGCAATTGGATAGCTTCCCCAGTGACCCAGGAAACCATAGAGGAACCATGTTCCTCCTGACTTTGTCTCCAGCTGCAAGGCTGCTGTGGTTGCGTGCCACCTGCAGTGGAGAAAGTAGACTACACTAGCCTACATGCTTGACAGCAGGGTATTATGGACATTTCTAAAGCAGTCAGACTGTCACAGTCCCATTAGAACACATGGTGGCAGCTGTTATGTTGTGTAGTGGGTTAGTGGCTTAGTTAACCGACCCCAGTGTTGATCACTCTCAGACTGCTGGCACTTAAGTTGTGGTCCCACAAGCTGAAAAAGCTGTGCAGGGTGAGGTTGAAAGTGTCATTGTCACATACTGGTGATGGCAAGGTGAAAGGTCTACCAATGTCCATCCCACATTGGGTGGCAAGATCTGACCTGGCGTTTGTCACACTTGGGCCCAGTCTTTTTGAAATTCAATGCTAATAGAAGCAGTGGTAATCTTTCAAACAATGAAACCAGCACCCTTGCTGAACGACTGTTGCAAGAAAATATGGATAAAGAATAAACTACCTGGACAGTGTGATATATTACAGACTGTGTAATCTAAGCCTAAAAAGTTCTTGACACAGCTTTCACATCTTTCAGTGAAACTGGAGATGCAGCCTTTCTCAGCCAGGGTTATGCAGATACCTAGAATTCCTCCAGAACTTGCAAGGGTTCCTTGAGCAGTGGTGCTTTGATTTCTGAGCCCGAGGCTGGGTTCACACTATTGTAAATTGGATGCGGCTTTCCCTGCATCCAATTTGCATAGCAGGAAATTGTGACGGCTCTCTATGGATCTGGTTCACACATCTCCGGAGCGGCTTTGGTGTCAATTGCACAGGAGTCCTGTGCATCTTTTGGTCAGTTTCAGGTCCGAATTGAGCCAAAAATTTGGGCTGAAATTGGACCTGAACCGGTGAATGGAGATGCACCGGACCCCTGCTGTGAGTCGCTCTGTGCTCTAGTGTCTACTGTCAACCCATACAACAGGGCATACTCTCCACGACCACCAATGTAAGAGGACTCTTCTCCCACTGACCCTTGCTGTAAGAGGGCACTGCATTGAGCACCAATGTCCACGGGGGTCTGACGGGGCTTTAAAGCAGGCAATGAAGTGCAGTATGAATAGTTGAAAAAATTCCATTTTATTGTTACAAAAAATATGAATAATATATTAAAAAGGACATTGAGAATAAGTACTGACTATTGGAGTCAGGACATGAACTGGATATGGCGTATAGTAGCAGCGGACAAATTATACAATTAAAACCAATGCAAGACACAATGTGCCAAAGGGCAACCAATGTTTTTACAAGTGTTGAATCCTTAAAAGTAAGAACAACAAACAGTGCCTATAAATGAGGGCAATATACAATACGGTGTGTGTGGAACAACGTGACGCGTTTCGACCCTTCCCGGGTCTTCTTCAGAGGATGGTTGTCCACTATTGTGGGATTTTTGGCGTTATAAGGTCAGTTCTAACGTTGTAGAGTATTTAGGGTGGTGCGATTTCTCCTCTGCTCCCCCGTCTCCTTTGAATGACTGAACACATTGAATGAGGAATATACCAACCTTCCTATTCAGCCCCTGCTTGATTGGCATTAACGTGAACCTACTCGGGTGCAGTTTCGGTTGCCTGTTGTCCCTCCCTTTCCTTCCCTCTCCTATATATGGGGGGCTGGTAGACGTGATCCCTCGTAAGATACACTTGGTCCACCACCCGCTCACTTGGGAGCGGGTGCGACACGGGGGGGAGACGGGGGAGCAAAGGAGAAATCGCACCACCCTAAATACTCTACAACGTTCGAACTGACCTTATAACGCCAAAAATCCCACAATAGTGGACAACCATCCTCTGAAGAAGACCCGGGAAGGGACGAAACGCGTCTCGTTGTTCCACACACACCGTATTGTATATTACCCTCATTTATAGGCACTATTTGTTGTTCTTACTTTTAAGGATTCAACACTTGTAAAAACATTGGTTGCCCTTTGGCACATTGTGTCTTGCATTGGTTTTAATTGTATAATTTGTCCGCTGCTACTATACGCCATATCCAGTTTATGTCCTGACTCCAATAGTCAGTACTTATTCTTAATGTCCTTTTTAATATATTATTCATATTTTTTGTATCAATAAAATTGAATTTTTTTCAACTATTCATACTGCACTTCATTGGCTGCTTTAAAGCCCCGTCAGGGGGTTCTTGTATTTTTCATGCAATATAGCATTCTTCCACTGACCACCAATATAGGGTAGCATGCCTCCACTGACCACCAACTAAAGGTTCCTTTTTTATTTTCTAAATATATTCCTTTAAGGTAGTGTACTATTAGTTCACTTACCTTTTCCTTCGTTTTCCTTTGTAAATGCTTTTTTTCTGTGTGTGAATTTTCAACTTCCTGTTCCTCCTCTAGAAGCTTGCCCCCATCATTCGAGCTATTCTGGCTGGGGGCTAGTCAGCGTGCTCGCCCCCTCCCTTGGGACTACATCCCTGCGGATAGACGCTGTGTGCATTCACAGGCACGGGAGGCAGGGGAGCCGCGGGCGTGTCTAAGAAGCTGTAGCTCCGCCTCCTATGCCTTGCTATTGTAATCTGAATGACCATCTCAGCACAGCCCCGCCTTTACTCCGCCCTACTCTGCCCCCTTTTTTGCTGAAGTGGAAGTGTGGCTCAGGTTCGTCGTCACACAGCGAAAAAGCAGCACTGCGCATGCGCAATGCCACTAAGCATCAAGGGATTTGTAGTTCCTTTGAAGCCGTGACGTTGCTGCAGGGAGCACGCTCAAAAACCCGGAAGTTGAGGACAACATACAGAGAGGAAAGGAGGAAGTGCTGATAAAGCCTATTTATCTAACAGGTAAATAAGAAAATTAGCAGAAATAACAGCTAGATTCATGATCTATATAGCATATAGATCAGATATTGCCAAAAAAATGTTTAGCTTTACAACCCCTTTAAGGACTCATTCTTCCTCTGACCCCCAATATAAAGGGGCAATACAGTTTATACTGTTTGTTCCTTTTCTATTAATTTTAATCCATCATTATTACTTGAAATAATTTTTTTCCATAAAGAGCCAGGGGGTGTTATAAAAATTACTACATTTTGGTATCAATTACAGCAGATATGCTACTTTCTTTATTCTTTTATTTAATATACTGTATCTACAACTCACTGATCATACTAATCATGATCAACTCACTGATCGTGCTAATGTATAGTGCGCTGTAGATACAGGTTCAGTAGGGGTTCCCCTGAGATCTATAAATTATAACAGAGGGTTTCCTCATGGTGAAAGGGTTAAGAAGGGCCACTGTAGAGGGAGGACTGTAGCATTGAGTCAGGCACAGTTTAATCTCCTGCTTACAGTCAATCTGAACATCAGACTTAAAGTTGCAGAAAGACTGTACCCGCTGTAGGTTAATACTCGACCAGTACCACTGATGGCTAACTTACCCTTATTATGGGTTCCACATTTTTGGACTGCAAGAGGAATAGGAGCATAGCAAATCTTCATTCCGAGAAGCCTCTTTAACAGAAGAGGAAGAGATACTGCCTGTACTTTTACTTCTGTAAGGATCACGAGTGTACCCTCTTTATGCAATATAAGGCTATAATAGGTCACAGAGGAGTCCCATGGCTGCAGAAAAGGATATAGAAAACGCTATGTCTGGCGCATATATAGATATCTATATATATATATATATATATATATATATATATATATATATATATAGATATATAGATAGAGATATATACATATAGATAGATATATCTATATATATCTATATATATCTATATATATATAGATATATATAGATATATCTATCTATATATATATAATTCACCCCCTTGTTTTTTTACCTATTTTGTTACATTACAGCCTTTAGTTCAATGTTTTTTTTAACCTGAATTATATGTGATGGATGAGAAAACAATAGTCTAAGTTGGTGAAGTAAAATTAGAAAAATATATACATAAAAATATTTTTCAGAAATAAAAAACTGATAATTGGCATGTGCGTATGTATTCACCCCCTTTGTTATGAAGCCCATAAAAAGCTCTGGTGCAACCAATTATCTTCAGAAGTCACATAATTAGTGAAATGATGTCCACCTGTGTGCAATCTAAGTGTCACATGATCTGTCATTACATATACACACCTTTTTGAAAGGCCCCAGAGGCTGCAACACCTAAGCAAGAGGCACCACTAACCAAACACTGCCATGAAGACCAAGGAACTCTCCACACAAGTAAGGGACAATGTTGTTGAGAAGTACAAGTCAGGGTTAGGTTATAAAAAAAATATCCAAATCTTTGATGATCACTAGGAGTACCATCAAATCTATCATAACCAAATGAAAAGAACATGGCACAACTGCAAACCTGCCAAGAGACGGCCGCACACCAAAACTCACGGATCAGGCAAGGAGGGCATTAATCAGAGAGGCAGCACAGAGACCTAAGGTAACCCTGGAGGAGCTGCAGAGTTCCACAGTAGAGACCGGAGTATCTGTACATAGGACGACAATAAGCCGTACACTCCACAGAGTTGGGCTTTATGGCAGAGTGGCCAGAAGAAATCCATTACTTTTAGCAAAAAACAAAATGGCCCGTTTTGAGTTTGCAAAAAAGCATGTGGGAGACTCCCAAAATGTATGGAGGAAGGTGCTCTGGTCTGATTAGACTAAAATTGAACTTTTTGGCCATCAAAGAAAACGCTATGTCTGGTGCAAGACCAACACATCACATCACCCAAAGAACACCATCCCCACAGTGAAACATGGTGGTGGCAGCATCATGCTGTGGGGATGTTTTTCAGCAGTCGGGACTGGGAAACTGGTCAGAGTTGAGGGAAAGATGGATGGTGCTAAATACAGGGATATTCTTGAGCAAAACCTGTACCACTCTGTGTGTGATTTGAGGCTAGGATGGAGGTTCCCCTTCCAGCACAACAATGACCCCAAACACACTGCTAAAGCAACACTTGAGTGGTATAACCACTTCAGCCCCGGAAGGATTTGCTCCCTTCCTGACCAGAGCACTTTTTGCGATACGGCACTGCGTCACTTTAACTGATAATTGCCCGATCGTGCAACATTGTACTCAAACAAAATTGACGTCCTTTATTTCCCACAAATAGAGCTTTCTTTTGGTGGTATTTGATCACCTCTGCGGTTTTTATCTTTTGCGCTATAAACAAAAAAAGAGCAAAAATTTGGAAAAAAAAGCAATATTTTTTACTATTTGCTATAATAAATATCCCCAAAAAATATATAAAAAAACTAATTTCTTTCTCAGTTTAGGCTGATATGTATTCTTCTACATATTTTTGGTAAAAAAAAAATTGCAATAAGCGTATATTGATTGGCTTGTGCAAAAGTTATAGCGTCTACAAAATAGGGGAAAGATTTATGGCATTTTTATTATTAATTTTTTTTTATTAGTAATGGCGATCTGCGATTTTTATCGTGACTGCGACATAATGGCGGACACATCGGACACTTTTGACACTATTTTGGGACCATTGCCATTTATATAGCAATCAGTGCTATAAAAATGCACTGATTACTGTGTAAATTACACTGGCAGGGAAGGGGTTAAACACTAGGGGGCGATCAAGGGGTTAAGTGTGTCCTAGGGAGTGATTCTAACTGTCGGAGGATTGTCTCGCTAGAACATGACAGAGATCACCGCTCCCGATGACAGGGAGTTGTAGATCTCTGTCATGTTGCTAGGCAGAACAAGGAAATGCTTTGTTTACATAGGCATCTCCCCGTTCTGCCACTCCGTGACACGATCCTGGGCCCCCGGCGGACATCGAGTCCGCGACGGGCTTGTGCGCTCCCACTATGCCTCGATTTAAAGGGGATGTACCTGTACGCCCATTTGCCCAGCCGTGCCATTGTGCCGACGTACATCGTCGTGCGCTGGTAGGCAAGGGGTTAAGGGGAAATATGTAAATGTGTTGGAATGACCTAGTCAAAGCCCAGACCTCAATTCAATAGAAAATCTGTGGTTAGACTTAAAGATTGCTGTTCACAAGCGCAAACCATCCAACTTGAAGGAGCTGGAGCAGTTTTGCAAGGAGGAATACGCAAAAATCCCAGTGGTAAGATGTAGCAAGTTCATAGAGACTTATCCAAAGTGTCTTGGAGCTGTGATAGCGGTAAAAGGTGGCTCCCCAAAGTATTGACTTTAGGGGGGTGAATAGTTATACACATTGACTTTTTCTGTTATTTTGTCCTATTTGTTGTTTGCTTCACAATAAAAAAATAAATGAAAATCTTCATAGTAGTGTTGGCATATTCTGTAAATTAAATGATGCAAATCCTCAAACAATCCATGTTATTTCCAGGTTGTGAGGCAACAAAACACGAAAAATGCCAAGGGGGTGAATACTTTTGCAAGGCACTGTATATATATTTATATATAATATATATTGTGTAAAAAAAAATGAAAGGAACACCTTTTAATCAGAGTATAGCATCAAGTCAAATAAACTCCTGGGATATTGATCTAGTCAGTTAAGTAGCAGAGGGGGTTGTTAATCAGTTTCAGCTGTTTAACAGGTGCACTAGATGGGCAACAAAGAGACGGCCTCCAAAACAGGAATGGTTGACATTGTTTTTCCCTACTCATCTTTTCTCACTGTTTTACACTAGTTTTGCATTTGGCTAGGGTCAGTGTCACTACTGGTAGGATGAGGCGATACCTGGACCCTATGAAGGTTGCACAGGCAGTCCGACTCCTCCAGGATGGCACATCAATACGTGCCATTGCCAGAAGGTTTGCTGCGTTTCCCAGCACAGTCTCAAGAGCTTGGAGACAGGAGACCTGCAGTTACTCTAGGAGAGCTGGACAGGGCCGTAGAAGGTCCTTAACCCACCAGCAGGACTGGTATCTGCGCTGAATCCAAATGTCTCTGACCAAACAATCAGAAACAGACTTCATGAGGTTGGCCGGAGGGCCAACATCCTCTAGTGGGCCCTTTGCTCACAGCCCGGCACCGTGGAGCTTGTTTGGCATTTGCCATCGAACACCAGAATTCCAGGTCCACCACTGGTGCCCTGTGTTTTTCACAGATGAGAGCAGGTTCAATCTGAGCACATGTGACAGATGTGAAAGGGTCTGGAGAAGCCTCTGAGAACATTATGCTGCCTGTAACATCGTTCAGCATGACTGGTTTGGGGGTGGGTATGTGATGGTCTGGGGAGGCATATCCATGGAGGGACACACAGACCTCTACAGGCTAGACAATGGCACCCTGACTGCCATTAGGTATCAGGATGAAATCCTTGGACTCATTGTCAGACCCTACACTGGTGCAGTGGGTCCTGGGTTCCTCCTGGTGCATGACAATGCCCGGCCTCATGTGGCGACTTTTAAAAACTAAAGTTTTAAAAACTATCATTTTTTTCAGGAGCAGTGATTTTATTAATGCTTAAAGTGAAACAATAAAAATGAAATATTCCTTTAAATATCGTGCCTGGGGGGGTGTCCTTAGTATGTCTGTAAAGTAGCGCATTTTCCCCATATTTAGAACAGTACCAACGGAAAATTACATTTCTAAAAGAAAAAATGTCTTTTAAAACTGCTCGTGGCTGTAATGTATTGTTGGATCCCGGCAATATAGATAAAAATCCTTGAAAAAAATGGCGTGAGTTCTCCTCCCCAGTCCATTACCAGGCCCTTTGGGTCTGGTATGAATATTAAGGGGAACCCTGTACAGGAAAAAAATTGCATGGGGGTCCCCCCAAAATCCATACCAGGCCCTTCAGGTCTTGTATGGATATTAAGGTGAACCCTGCGCCAAAATTTTTTAAAAAAATGGCGTGGGGGTCCCCCCAAAATCCATACCAGACCCTTATCCGAGCATGCAACCTGGCAGGCCGCAGGAAAAGAGGGGGGATGAGAGAGCGTCCCCCCCTCCTGAACCGTACCAGGCCACATGCCCTCAATATGGGGAGGGTGCTTTGGGGTCCCCCCAAAACACCTTGTCCCCATGTTGATGGGGACCAGGGCCTCATCCCCACAACCCTTGCCTGGTGGTTGTGGGGGTCTGCGGGCAAGGGGCTTATCGGAATCTGGAAGCCCCTTTTAACAAAAGTTTGGGATCTGATGTAATATGTATTCCCAAGTATACCAACACATTTTTATTAGATAAACAGATAGAAGCCCTGCAAAATAGTCTCCATTGCTGGAGGTACATGGCTGGGTAGAAGTATCGACTTCTCAAAATTGATTTTGAAATTGGATAGAGTTCCAAATTTAGATACCTCTGTCATCAGGGCCGGTAATGATATCTGAGGGGAAGAGAGGTAAAATAATAAGTCATTTGCATACGCCGAAACTTTATGTTCGTCAGGTCCAATACGTGTCCCCAAGATTTCAGTATTTTTCCTCACTCTACAAAGAAAGGGCTCCAGTGTCATAGCAAACAGCAACAGAGACAATGGACACCCTTGTCTCGTGCCGTTGCGTATTTGAAAATAATCTGATAATGTGCCATTCACCTTCACCCTTGCTCTCAGTGTCACATATAATGCCGATATCCAACCCATTATGCGATCACCCAGACCCATCCCCCTCAACATTTCAATCATAAATGCCCAGTTCACCCGGTCAAAAGCCTTTTTGGCATCCATTGACAATGTCACTCTCGGGGCCTTATCAGGATAAGTGGGTTATTTCCCTTGTGCTGTTTTCTATTTTTATGTTGGCTGCACTTAGGCTTTAAGGAGATCGAGCAGGAAAAGCCCACCTTTGACAAGTTGTAATATTTTGACTATTTAGAGACAATTTGAATTTCCTCTCACTTTTCATTACACTGGCAATGGTTGCGCTAGCCGATACTGAGGATGGATTCTAACAACTAGGACACAGGCAGTAATATAAACTGGATAGAGGCTCCCACCCTTTGGCCTCATTTACACAGGCCCTGAGGCTGTATACCACGAGTGGCAGTTTTTTTACGGCATGTCTGACCAACAGGTGCCATGTGTAGGTAGTCCATTAAAGTCTGTTGGGACGCAGCAGCTGCACAGACGTAGCTACTTGTTGTAACATGACAGGCATGTGGGTGCGGGTGAATGACCCCGAATGCACAGTTCCAGAAAAAGAAAATTTGTCTGGTGTTCTACTTTGTGACAACGGAAAGTGATGTCTGATTATAATCGCATGTCATTTTAGTGTCTGGATCTGCTGCCCTCTAGCTGCTAATATCACAGTGCTATATATTTTTTTTAAAGGTGTTTATTTTTGGATTTTTGCAATAAAAATAATACAAAAACGATGAAATAATAAGAAAACCAATAATATAGACTGTTCTACATACATGTATGTCATAGGTGTTTAGATCACTGAAAATATAGCAAAAATCATGGAGTAGTACAGCTGTACAAAACAGTAATATCCCAACCAGAAAAAACTCGCACCATTCATACACACACTCATACACACATCTGTCACTCACGACCACCAATAATACAGTATAATTTTGGTGCGTCTTGTGGAACAAACCCTCATCAGAACGTATACAGATTTCCATCCACATTAAGATATATGTCAAGTAATGTTTGCTAAGAACACATCTCCTCGCCTCCTCACTGAGACAACTGCGAGGAGAGGACCTCCCCCCAGAAGCCCCTTGAAACATCCAGCCAAGGCTGCCAGATCTTGGTGAACTTCCTAGGGCATGCCCTGCTCTTGTAAATCAACTTAAATTTGGGGAGGGTCCCATGTACAATACGGAAGAAGGCTTGGGCTGAAGGGGGTTCAGTATCTTTCCAATGCAATAAAATGGTTTTACGTGCATAAAACAATAAAATACGTATTAACATCCTAGCATGAATGCGAGGAACACTATCATTTAGTACTCCCAGGAGTCCGACCTCTGGAGTTTGCGGCAGCGGTATATGTAACTTACGGTTGAAAAAAGAAAAAACATCTTTCCAGAATGTAGCCAGTCCGGGACATGCCCAAAACATATGAAAAAAATCAGCAGCAACCCTTTTACATCTGGCACATGCAATATCTTGACCCAGTCCCATTGTAACCAACCTAGCAGGTGTATAATGTAAGTGATGTATAAACTTAAATTGTATCAGGACATCAGCCGTACTGATGATATCCTGAAAGCACACTTCCACTGCCTCCTCCCAGTCCTCTTCAGAAAGCTCAGGCATAATCCTTTGCCATTTACATTGAGAGTTCTGAAAAGGATCCGCACCCATCTCCTGAAGGCGCCCATAAAAGGTCGTCACAAGTTTGTTTGTCTCTGGAAATGACAGAAGGTCCTCCATGGAGGATTCCCTGAGCTCTATGGTCAATGATCCAAACTGTGTCCTGAGGGCATGTCGCAATAAAAGGTATTTGAAGAAGAATTTGTTTGCAATGCCATATTTAAATCTAATGGATTCAAAAGACATTAATATATTGTTTTCAAAGATATGAGAGAGGTGCGTGATCCCATAGCGGGCCCACCACATCGAATCTGGATGACCACAGAGCTCAGGAATGTTCGGGTTCCGCCACAGAGGAGTCTGTGGCGAAATATCAACTTGGGATTGTGCCAGTATCTTTCCCCCCTCCCTCCAGGCCATAAAGCAAACCTCAGCGGGTGAAAATCTGGAACCACCCGTTTTTTTGGACCTATGTAGTTCGTCCCTCAAGGAGGTAGGGGATGCAAATAGAGATAATAGAAAAGCCGTGGACGGAGCTTGGGGGTCAGAGTGCAACCAATCATGAATATAAGTGAGCTGGGAGGCGAGAAAATAGTTCCTTAAATTTGGGCAAGCCAATCCACCTACAGGTTTGGCCGCTTGCAATGATGATTTGGCTATACGAGGTTGGCTACCGTTCCAAATGAAAGTAAACAGGGCAGAGTCAAGTTTTGCAAATAATTTTTTGGTAAGGAAAACCGGGGAAGCCCTAAAGCTATATAGAAATTTTGGCAGAAAGATCATTTTAAATATGTTTATGCGACCAATTAAATTAAGGGGCAAGGACGACCAGGTACGGAATTTCTCCGTCATCTGTTGGACTATAGGGGTAACATTAAGTTCCTCGTACCTAGAGAGATCAGTATGTATCTGAATACCAAGGTACTTAAGGGAGGGCGTCAATTGGATGCATGACCTCTGTAGATAGTTGTAAGGGGAAGGGGGACCGATAGCCAAGGCCTGCGATTTTTCCCAGCCCACCTTGAGTCCTGAGACCACACCAAACTCCTCCACCACCTGCATTAATTTTGCAAAGGAGCTTTCCCGTCCATCTAAATATATCAGGGCATCATCTGCGTATAAGGAGATTTTTTCCTCAAGCGGGCCCGAGCGGATGCCCCCAATCTCGGCCGTCTGCCGCACAGCCAGAGCCAGTGGCTCAATGGCTATTGCAAACAGCAGGGGAGAGAGAGGGCACCCCTGCCGGGTACCCCGACCCAAGGAAAATGATGCAGAAATATCCATGTTTGTACGAACCCTAGCTCTTGGGTCCGCATACAGTAAGCGGACCCAGTGAATAAAAGTTGGGCCAATACCCATCCGTGCCATAGCCTCCCATAAAAAAGACCAACTCACAGTATCAAAAGCTTTTAGTATATCTAGGGACAGAACTAAGCCAGATCGCCCCGCACGTGCCGCCTCATGGACATGTAGGTACAACCTTCGGATATTATCAAATGTGCTCCTGCCAGGCATGAAACCGGATTGATCTGGTGGTATAAGGGCGAGGATGACAGACTGGAGTCTAAGGGCGAGAATTTTTGCTAAGATCTTTACGTCACCATTCAGGAGTGAAATAGGCCTGTAGGATCCGCAGTGTTTGCTATCCTTACCGGGTTTGGGTATAACCACAATAAGTGCTTCATTTAAGGATTCAGGGAGCTTCCCTAACTTAAGGGAGTCTTGAAACAATTTGAGGAGCCTAGGAGCCAGTACCTCTGCATGCGCCTGGTACCACTCCGAGGGAAGCCCATCCAGGCCCGGAGCTTTATTAGAGGGAAGGAGGCTTATGGCTTTGGTGACCTCTTCCAGCGTGATGGGCTTGTCTAGGAGGGACTGCTGGGAGGTGTTGAGTACCGGGAGGTCAAGGGATTCAAAGAAGCCCATAAAGTCTGTCTCTGGAGGGGTTTCCGTGCCCTTATATAATGTGGCATAGAAGTCCGCAAAGGTTTTATTAATAGTCAGTGCGTTGGATGTAATTGATCCGTCAGGTAAGTGTATTTCAGCAATCGTGGTTCCCTGACAGTCCGCGTGAGCAAGATATGCCAGGAGCCTGCCATTCTTCCCACCATGTTCATGTATACGGGCTGAGAGGTACAGCTGCTGCTTCCTGGTCAAGTCCACCAAGTGCAACCGCAGCGCCCGGTGGGCCTCAGTCAGCACGCCTCTGGTTTCAGAGGAGGGGGCGCCCACATGGCGGGCACGAGCCTCCTCCAAAACCTCCCGAAGCTCATCCTGTGTCCTCCTTCCGGCAGATCTGTAGCTCTTGATTCTAGAAATATAGGAACCCCTCACCACGGCCTTGAAGGCATCCCAAACAGGACCCACAGGAGCAGAGTCAGTGTTAAGGGACCAATAAATAGTCATGTCAATTGGAATGCCTTCAGCTATCTCCGGAGTAGAGATCCAGAGAGGGCTGAGTCTCCAAGTTCGAAACCCCGGCCTATGACCCAAAGTCAAATCCACCCGTATCATAGAATGGTCAGATTCCGTCTGGGGAAGATACGCTATGGATTGAACAACCGGTAAGAAATCTTTCGTGGCGAGAGCAAAGTCAATTCTGGAGAGGATTGCATAGGACCTAGACTGGCAGGAGTACACTTTGGCCTCTGGAAATTTCCAGCGCCACAGATCCACGTATCCATAGGTATTACACCACGCACGGAGCAACCCGGACTCGGACTTCAAAGGTTTTAATCTATCTAGGTCAGGTTGTAGGACCGAGTTGAAATCCCCAAGGATAAGCATAGGACAACTAGGCAAATTTGCAAACTGAATGTCAAGATCAGAAAACATCGCGGCCGCGACCGGAGGGGGGAAATACACCGCCACTAGAATAAGGGGTGTGCCATGTATCGACACATGTAAAATAACATACTGCCCCTTGGGGTCTAGGATAACTTGGTGACACACGAAGGGTAATCCCTTACGAATTAATATGGCTACGCCCCGGGCATAATTTGAATAGGTAGAGTGGTAATGGCTGGCTACCCAGTGTTTTTTGAGCGCCATCACCTTGGCCCCCATTAAATGAGTTTCCTGAAGACACAGGATATGGGGTTTACTAAGTTTCAGGGCCGCAAAGATGGACGCTCTTTTAAATTTGGAATTTAACCCGCGGACATTCCACGAGCAAACAATTACGTTAGACATGGAGTTGATAGCATGGGTGCATGCGGAGCAGGAGGGGTCTGAAGAAGAACCCCTCCCCCGGTCACGGCCACGTATACAGTTAAGGGTCGCAGTGCCAGACTTTCATTCAACCATACATACATCATACATACAACCATACAACAACAGACATTGTCATATTCAATACCCAACAGGGGTACCAATTCCCCTGCCCAGCTCCAAAAAAGAGGAGTGGGCCTATACCCAAAACTTGTATCGTGCCTGGGGCGCATGGCCCGGAACAGAAGGCAGGAAAAAATTATAAACTCAAAGGCAACAAAAAAAGTCGTTGGTCAATTATAATGTTTCAAAATAGAATAAGGGGACTGAGTCCCAAAGCAGCTCGGGTCCGGTTATAAACCGGGACTTGGTACTCTCCCTCCGGAGACAAGTAGGATCCTCCAAGGTCAGCACACGACCGTACTGGAACAGGGGAAGATTGTCCATCATAACCAATATAGCAAAAAGAAGGGAGGGGACAGGGGGAAAGAAAAAATTATAATGCAGGCAAGGGGATCCCAGAGAGGAGAGGAAACTTGTGTGTAAACTGTGGAGCCATCATAAAGTGGGGATCCGCTTCAGGCAGGAGGCTTGGGAGGGTGGGGTAATGCTTCCCACCAAGACATGGCATCCTGTGGGGAGTGGAAAAAATTAGCTTTCCCTTGATAAGTGACCCGAAGGGTGGCAGGAAAAAGCATGGAATACTGAATATCTTGTTCCCGAAGCTTCTGCTTGATCCGTTGATAGCTGGCTCTACGGTTGCGGACTGTCGCTGAGTAGTCTGGAAAAAGTGACACCACTGCATTATTAATGCGGAGACTTCCCTTCCGCCTGGCGGCCCCCAAGATGGAGTCGCGGTCCCTGTAATTAAGGAGACGAATCACCATCGTACGTGGGGGGTGTCCCTCTGGTAGGGGGCGCCCGGGGACTCGGTGGGCCCTCTCAATCACAAAACAGGGGGATAACTGTTCTCGACCAAACTCTTGCTCAAGCCAGCTCTCTAGGAAGGCTACAGGGTCAGATCCCTCCACCCGCTCCGGAAGTCCAACCAGGCGCAGGTTGTTCCTGCGTAGGCGGTTTTCAAGGTCATCGACCTTATCCTCCAAAGTTGAAATCTTTCCCCCATATGTATTGAGTCTAGGTAAAATGGGAGTAATAGTATCTTCCAAATCACTGATACGCTGTTCAGTCTCGGTAACCCGGCCACGCAGCTTGTGTACATCTTGCCGCATAATAGTTAAGTCTATCTTGAGCCCATCCACCTTCCCCACCAGATCTGCATGGTTTACCTTGATAGTGGCCAGGACATCTGCCAGGGTAGGTTCTTTAGCGCCATCCGTGACCGCCGAGCCCGGGGTCGGTATCGAAGGGTTGGCTGCAGGGTCCGGAATCTCTGGGGAGGGTGGTGGGGATCCGTCCAGGCCGTCACCGAAAAGATCCGGAGTGGAGGCTGGGGATGAGCTAGGCCCGTGTACAGTATGGCGGCGGCCATCTTGGCAGGAGCGTGTAGCGATGCTCATCTTTACCGGAGGCTGTTTCTTCGTACGCCGCTTTCCCATCAACCAAAATACCCCTCAGTGATGCACAAGACACAGCTGAAGGGATTAGGCAAGAAAGGAGTCAGGTGCCGACGATGGATGATCAGGATGGAGCAGGATTGTATAGGGAGAGACCGGAGCTACACAGGAACACGTCCGCTCACATCCCGAGCCAGGCCACGCCCCCACAGTGCTATATATTATTATGTATTAGCACTTCCTGTCTCTGGAGGGATGGCTTAAAAACCCCAGGAGAGGAAATGGAGGGAGAGAGAGGAGCTAACACTACATGTCCACATTCAGCAGCTGCATTACTGAAATACTGTATTTTATCCAGACCACAAGCAGGGTCTATTAGGTAATTGTGCCTGTGCTCTGGCTGTTTAACTGTAGCTGCCAACTTTATTTTTACTTCAATAATTTTTAATGAAATTTCAGTTTTTTTTTTTTTTTACAGAAATAAAGAAGATTAACATTGTAGAAATATAAACACAGTGAAATAAATAGTTGCAGTAAAGGAGTCAAGCCGATAGTACAAGTAAACAGTGTACTCATTCATTGCATAAATTTGGAGATTGATATACGTCGATTGTAAGTCAAAATGCTCCCCCCTTGATGGCCATGACAGTAAAAGTAGATTACAAGGTCGAACCCTCCCTGGACACCCCTCTGGGTTCAAACTGTGTCTGAAAGAGGGTTCCACCTCACCATTGTGGGGCAGGTAACAGGTTTACAAACTCAAGGGGTAGGAAGTATCTTGGTACTTGAGTACCATGAAATCCAGGGTTACCAGTGGACTTGAGAGATGCTAAGTCGTCCTGAGGCGGATGCCAACATTCGCTCGTATGTACAGTGGAGGTTAGTCAGGTCTATCACGTCAACTATTGTGGGAGGGATATGATCCTTCCATTTTCTGGTGATTGTTAATCTGGCTTCTAGAAGTAGATGTGTGATAGTGCGATGAAGAGAGATGGGGAATTGGTCTATCCCTAGTGAGAGAAGTGCTAGTGCCGGGTTTGGTGGAACTTGTAGATGGGTTATGTCAGAAATTATGTGAAAAATTTTTGTCCAGTATGGTAGAAGTTTAGGGCATTTCCATAATGTGTGTAACAGGTCGTCCCGGGCGCCACATTGTCTCCAGCATTTATCAGAGATTTAAGGATTGAATTTGTTGATTGCGACTTGTGTGAAGTACCATCGTAGGGTTATTTTAATCGATAGTTCCCACAGTGTGGAGCAACTGGATGCTTTCTGAGTGATTTTGCATGCTTTTTGCCATTGAAGTGGTGTGAAGGACTTCTGAAGGTCTGTTTCCCGTTATATATGGGAGGGGGATTTAACAAAGGAGAGCTTTTGTTGGAACATGTTGTAGAATACAGTAATTCCCTTCCTTTGTGGAACGTGACATGTCAGGAAAGCCCATGCTGATGCCTGAATTGTTCGTAGAGGACCGTGTATGTTATGTAGACAACGTCTGATTTGAAGGTATTGGTAGAAGCTTGTTTGAGGTATATTAAATTCCTGTTGGATGGTGGTAAAGGTTTTAAAAGAGCCGTTAGTATAGAGGTTGTGGAGGTATTTTATGCCACTATTGTACCATGCTGTAAGTGACACCTGGTCTATCATAAAGTTCAGTACTGCGATGGGGATACTCATAGTAACCTTGGGAATGTGTGTGTCTTTGGAATCCAGTAACCTTAGCCATGTTTTGATTGATACTATCATTGTAGGTGGAAGGTGGGATGGAATCAGCGCTCCCATTTGGGCACTGAATAACCATAGATTGGTTGGGCTGTAGGTGCTGTAAGTGGATTCTATTTTCCCCCACAATGTTTTCGGCTTAGGGAGAAACCATTCTTTTAACTGGGTCAGTATTGCGGCCGAAAAGTAATCTTGGAAATCTACATAGCCCGCTCCGCCATGCATTCTGTGTTTAATTAGTTTAGATAGTGAACATCTGGGTTTTTTCCCATTCCAAACATATTTCGATAGTAAGGCTAGGAAGAAGTTGATGGGAATCGGGATGGGGAGATTCCTAAAAAGATAAATGATTTGTGGAAGTTGGATCATTTTGAACGCAGCTAATCTGCCCCACCAGGAGAATTCGATGTTACCTATTTTATGAAGGTCAGTTTGAATTTTGGATCTTAGGGGTATGTAGTTATGTGAGAAAAGGGATTCTGTAGACCTCATGAGGTGGATACCTAGATATGGTACCCTGTTTCCCCGAAAATAAGACCTAGCGTGATTGTCGGTGATGGCTGCAATATAAGCCCTACCCCCCAAATAAGCCCTAGTTAAAGTCCTTGTAGGTCTTATTTTCACGGTAGGGCTTATTTTCAGGGAAACAGGGTAGGGCTTATTTGGGGGTTAGGGCTTATATTGCAGCCATCACTGACAATCGCACTAAGTCTTATTTTCGGGGAAACAGGGTATGCTGCACTCTGCCCATGTATATGGAAGTTGTTGTTGTAAGAGATTGCGTGTTACCGTGTCAATTCCTAGGTCAAGGATCTGGGATTTGGTTGCGTTTGCCTTGTAATATGAGACTCTTCCAAACCAGGTTAATACTTTTTGAACTTCAGAGAGGGAGGGTGCGGGGTTGGTTAGCATTAGGATTACATCATCTGCAAATAGACTAATTTTGTGGACGTTGTTTCCTATGGTGACGCCTGTGATTCCAGTGTTGGTCCGAATATGTTCAGCTAATGGTTCCATTATCAAGTTGAAAATTAGGGGGGACAAGGGGCATCCTTGTCTTGTTCCATTCATTATAAGGAACGGGCTGGATAAGAGGTTAGATGTATAAACCTGTGCCGACGGGGTGGTGTATAAAGCTAGTATGGCGTGGAGTACACGTCCCTCAAAGCCAAATTTTTGTAGTACCATGGACAGGTAGGTCCAGCTCACTCTATCGAACGCCTTCTCTGCGTCCAAGAATAGAAGCAGAGAAGGCGTTCCGGTCGAGTTTGTATGGTGAATAATATCCATCAATCTCCTAGTGGCATCCGAGGTTTGGCATCCTTTAGTAAAACCTGTTTGGTCATTATGTATTAGGGAAGAGAGAATATCTATGAGTCTGTTTGCTAGGAGTTTGGCGTATATTTTGAGATCAAGATTCAGCAGCGAGATGGGGGGCGGAAATTTTGGGGGGAAGTGGGTTCTTTGCCGGGTTTAGGCAACGTGATCACCAGAGCAGATAACATTTCACTAGGAAAAGAAGAGGAGGATGCAGCGTGGTTGAACAGATTGCATAAGTGAGGGGTTAAGGTTGCATTAAACACTTTAAAGTATTCTCCCGTAAATCCGTCAGGGCCAGGGGACTTGGAGTTGGGCAGATTGTCAATAGCTGTTTGTATTTCAGTATTTGTGAAGGGTGTGTTTAGGTATGTCAGTTGATCAGGGGTTGATAATGGGAGGCTAGTATGATTAAGGAAAGATTGGATCTCTTCTGGTGATGGTTGGTGTGTAAGACTGTCGGTTCTGAGGTTGTACAGGTCACTGTAGTAGGTGCTGAAGGCATCCGCTATAGCTTGGGGGTTTATGTGTTTGTCTTGGTTAGTAGGATAGTACAAATGTGCAATTCTAGTTTTCAGTCGTTGCCCTTTGAGACGCTGAGCCATGGCTTTGCCAGCCTTGTTGTTGGTGACATAGGATTTAGCCTTTAATTTACTGAGATTTAATTCGTAGCTTTCAAGTAGCAATGATCGTAGCTCATGGCGCAGTTTGAATATTTAGGATTGTAAGAGAGGTGACGGGTTAGTTTTGTTGCGAAGATCTGCATTTGCAATTTTAGCAGTTAGTTCTTCCAACATCTGCATCCTCCTTTTTTTTAATTTTAGAGCCAAGTTGAATGAAGAAACCCCTCATGTAAGCTTTGTGAGCATTCCACAAAATTTCCAGGTCAGCCGCGGAGCCTGAATTGCTAAGGAAGAATTCCTCTAATTTTTGGGAGAGATATTGGATATTGTCTGGATTTTGCAGAATAGAGTTGTTGACTCTCCACATAAAAGAGTTAGGCTTGGAATTATTGTTTACCAGTTTGATGCTAACAGGGGCGTGGTCCGACCAGGTGATAGTGTGGATGCGGGCTTCAGATATACTTTGCAACAACCACTTATCAGAGATAAACAAATCAATGCGAGAGTAGGTGTTGTGACGCGGGGAGAGGTAGGTGTAATCCTTTTCCGTTGCGTGACAACACTGCCATACATCATAAAAGTCATTATCTGTAAGAAAGGAGGATAGTGGAGACAGAAAGCTTTTGGGTCCAGCGGACGAGTCCATGTTGTTGTCGGGTACTATGTTAAAGTCGCCACAGAGTAGCAGGTTTCCCTGCTGAACTTCCCTGCTTTTCTTCAGGGTGTTTTTAAGGAACTTTATTTGACCGTGATTTGGGGCATACACATTCACTATTGTATATGTGACATTGTTTATGAGACAAACTAGGATGAGAAAGCGTCCATCTGGGTCCTGATAGCAAGTTTGCAGCTGGAAAGATACAGTGTCTCTAATAGCAATTAGAATTCCCCTCTGTTTTCATAAGTAGCATGCTTTATAGATGTGTGGAAAGGATTTGTGTTGGCAGTAAGGGGTAGCATCTTGGGCAAAATGCGTTTCTTGCACGCATAAGACATCGCAGCCATGTGATAGTGCTGATTTCCATAGGGAGGCTCTCTTGGCCGGATGGTTCAGGCCTTTAGCATTAATAGTCAGGAGATTGACAGCCATCAAGGAAATGCTGAAAACAATGTATTGTGTGGTGAGACTCACTTTTGGAAGTTAGGAGTGATGCTCCTTAGCTGGTCGGTGGCGAGCGTAGAATTTCTAGGATTCCTGAATTTCTCTGAAGACGGGGCGGTCTCCACAAGTACCTTGTGCTAACTGCGTTAGTAAAGAAAAAGACTAAGTCAAAATAGAGTACTTTTGCTATACAAGTGTACCTGTGGGTCTCTTTTACCCAGTTAATTTGCAGGTATGGCACTCTGTTGCTGTTTAGATAGAAACCGTATCCCACAGCCGAAAAAGAAAAAGAAAGAAAAAAAAAAGCAAACAACTTCAAACTGTAACTCAAATGAGGTCAGTAACAGTAACATGTAATACTGACTATTTTGGGGGTAACGTTCAGAAAAGATGTGTCTCAGCAGGACAGAGGCCCGGGGACGTAAGTCGCAGGTGTAGTAGGGTGCTGGGAGGCATCTTATTTTCCTCTGGGATTGTGAAATTCCCTACGCTGATAATTCTGTTGCCGTTGATCAGCAGAGGCCTTGTTGTCTTCGCTGGAGAGGTCAGAAAGTATGTTCCAGGAGTGGAGGAGCCTTAACCCATCTTTAGGGTTGGATATCACGATTGTCGATCCATTGTTGGTGATCACTATAGTAGCCGGGTGTCGCCATTTGTATGGGATCTTGTGGTTGTTGAGGGCCTTTGTGATCATCTTCATCTGTCTTCGCAGGTTGAGAGTGTATTTAGACAGATCAGCATAGAGATGTATCTCATTGTATGGTGCCGGAAGCTCAGGGTGGGGTCTGGCTTTCGCCATCAGTTTCTCTTTGGTGGGGAAGAAATGAATTTTCATGAGGATGTCTCTGGGTATTGAGGCCTCTAAGTGCTTAGGTTTTGGTATACGGTGAATACGATCGACAATGCGCTCGATCGGCGATACTTCAGGGAGCAGTTTGGCTATCATGTCGCCCGCATATTTCTGCAGTTCGGCAGGGAGACAGATTCGGGCACCCCCCCGTAGTTTTACATTGTTTCTTCTCAAGCAGTCCTCGAGATCCGCGAGCTTCGCCTTTATCCAATCTGTGTCATCTGCTTGTTCTTTATATGCGTCTATAAGGTCGTTAACAGTGGATGTGCAGTCATCCATTTTATGCTCAATGTGTTGCACTCTCTCTCCCATTCCCTGCATCTCAGATGCAAAATTATTAATCATGGCTGATATATTCAGCATCAGGGATGCCTGTAAGGAGAGGAGCATGTCCTTCATGGTCGCGTCTAGGACCGGCTGGCCAGATGTGGGGTAATTGGCTATGGTAGATGGCAAGTTTAGGCCTACCTGGTCCTGACGCTGAGCTGCATTCCCAGCACTTGAAGCCTGTGCTTCGGGATCCATCCGCATCCGTGATTTCGTCGGGCTGATGGATGACCGGCTGTGTATAGGGGAACTTGTAGCTGAGAGCGTATCAATCCCTGCTTCCCATGTATTATGATTGTCGTCCGGGAGGTCGGTGTAGGAGGATTAGGCCTGTGGATGGTCTCCGCCGGCGCCATCTTGCCCTGTCATCCCCTCAGACGCTGGCATCGTGAAGAAGTCCGTGAGTTTTTTCGGGTATCTGTCCTCTTTACGCTTGCGGGATTGCATTGGTCGGTGACCTCCAGTTAAGCAGTGCACTGTGGAGGCGTCTGATGTGCCGTGTCACGCTGACTAAGTCGCTTTGTCCCCGGTCTCTAGTCAGAGCTGTCGGCTTAGGCTGCCATCACGATCGCACGCAAGCCACACTCCCGCTGCCAACTTTATTAACAAACCCACTCTTCTGCTTAGCGAAGATTCTGGTTCTCTTATTTACCTACAGGATTAGCACACTATTCTGTTAGGGGAGGGTCATATCTCATAACCCCCCAAAAAATTGCTACATTAGCATGAGGCATGCACAAACTAGCACGTCTTAAAGTGCTTTTAAATCCCAAAACAATAAAAGTAATATATTGCAGCTTACCAGTCCTCAAATGTGGTGGTTTCATTCGTTTTCTTTTTTTCCTTTATTTTTACCTGGTAATCTGGCAAGTAACACACTTCCTGTCTCCAGTTGGAGGAGCAACGGGGAAACATTTGGACAGCAGTATTGTCAGTCTAAGGAGAGGGTAGTGTTAGATAGCAGACATATATGGGCCTAGCTAACAAACTAAAGCCGAACTCCTGCTAACAATTTTGTAAGCAATTACAGTAACTTTTTTTCCATTTGGGATACATGTTTTACAAAAATGAATACAAACCAAGAACTGTAAGCACCCCTATCAGTGGTAAATGGTTTTCTCAACCCTCTAACTGTCACTTTTGCTTGCTAGCTTGCATACCTCTCAACTGTAGAACTTGAAAATGAGGGAAACTTTAGGGTGTTGTTAAATTTACGGTGACCGGGAGGTGACAATCTTCCTCAGTACCAGGGGGTATTGCTTTGATAGTAAAAAACCTGGAGGTACCTTTAACCACTTAAGGACCAAGCCTATTTTTCAAACTTGGTGTTTACAAGTTAAAATCATTTTTTTTGCTAGAAAATTGCTTAGAACCCCAAACATTATATATTTTTTTTTCAGACACACTAGAGTAGTGATGGTGAACCTTGGCACCCCAGATGTTTTGGAACTACATTCCCCATGATGCTCATGCACTCTGCAGTGTAGTTGAGCATAACTGGAAATGTAGTTCCAAAACATCTGGGGTGCCAAGGTTCACCATCACTGTCCTAGAGAATAAAATGATGGTCGTTGCAATACTTTATGTCACACTGTATTTGCGCAGCGGTCATACAAGTGCAATTTTTTGGTAAAAAATACACTTTTTTGAATTAAAAAATAAAACAGTTAAGTTAGCCCACATTTTTTTTATATTGTGATAGATAATGTTATGCCGAGTAAATTGATACCCAACATGTCATGCTTCAAAATTGCGCCCACTCGTGGAATGGCGACAAACTTTGACCCTAAAAAATCTCCATAGGCGACACTTAACCAGTTGCCGACCGCCGCATGCCCATGTACATCGGCAGAATGGCAGAGGTGGGCAAATGGGCATACCTTTACGTCCCTCCCTCCCCGCGGCGGTCTGATTCGTTAGAGGATTGATCAGCCCTCAGGTCCCGGACAATGTTTTCTGGCCTGGACCTGCTGATCGGTCCTAACGAATGGAAACCTTTCCCTGTCTGTGTAAGTGTAAACACAGACAGGAGGAAGTGATATCATCTCTCCTCGTGGAGTCTTTTCGATTCCAGCGAGAGGAGAGAAGACATCTAACAGTGAGTTGCACAACACTACACTAACACCAGCACACACAGGTACACTTGCCACCCCCCGATCGCCCCCCAGTTAACCCCTTCACTCCCTGTCACTGTGTCACCAATTGCAGTTTTCAGATTTTTCACTGATTACTGCATTGATGTCATTTGTGACTGAAATAAGTTTTAGGGCAGTTAGTAGTAGGCCCCGTTAGGTCTAGGGTACCCCTTAAACCCCCCTAGTAAAGGTTTAACCCCTTGATCGCCCCCCCCAGTTAACCCTTTCGCCAGTGTCACTAATCTATCTTTTTTCTGATCGCCGTATTTGTGTTGATTGGTTTCACCGTCAGGTTTTTATAGTGTCAGGTACCCCCATATATTACCCAATAAAGGTTTTAACTCCGATTGCCCCCTAGTAAACCCTTTCACCCCCTGTCACCAGTGATCACCGTATTAGTATTACGGGTGACGCTATTAGTGTTACGGGTGACGCTGGTTACTGTTTTTTATAGCATCAGGGCACCCGCCGCATATTACCCAATAAATGTTTAACCCCCTGATTGCCTGGCAGGTGATATCAGTTTAGTGCCAGTAACGCTAACACCCACGCAAGCACCATACACCTCCCTTAGAAGTATAGTGTCTGAACAGGTCTATATTTTTGATCTGATCAGAACTATATTAGCATCCCCAATAGTTTAGGGTTCCCAAAAATGCAGCGTTAGCGGAATCAGCCCAGATACCTGCTAGCACCTGCCTTTATCCCAACATTTTGAGATGGGAATGAGGGACACCTACTGGCAACACACATAACTGCAGCATTCGCAGGGTCAGGCCTGATCCCTGCAAACGCTAACAGTTTTTTGGTAGCGTTTGAATCAGTTGCTGACAGTCAGGAGGTCTTTTTCCTGTGAGTCCCACTAGTGTACCAGTAAATGTAGAGACCAAAATGTCAAATCGAAGGTACAGTAGTAAAGAGTCCTACACGTTTCTGAGCATGACAGTTAGTGAACAGGAAGTCACTCATCTGTCAGATTCAGGCTCAGAATACGATCCTGTAGACATCAGTGGCACCCTGACAGATAGCTCTGATGACAGAGTTGTGTTCCCTGCCATGGTCAGGTGTACCAGACCCTGATCTTCTGCTGTTGTTGAGGTACAAGAACCGCAGGGCTCTCATATGGAGCTGAGAGGGTGTGCTAGTGCCGCTCATCCTTCTGGTGAACTGGCAAGCACCAGCGGCCTAGTACACCATGGTCTTAGTCAAACCAGCACTGCAGTATCACGTGGTGACGTGGCGAGTCCCATAAGTGCAGTTCAAGCTGGTGAGGTGGCTAGCACGACTAGTGTCCCGCACCCACCAGGAAGACAAACACTGTCCCATCGAGCCCATAGTCCCCTTCTTGCTGCATTTGCCTACCCTAATAAGGAGCCCACCACTTCAACAGCACCCGTACTTCCCCCATTCACTGGCCAACCTGGAATTCAGGTGGAAACAGTTGATTTTAAGTCACTTGATTTTTATTCGCTGTTTTTCACGGAAGATCTCTATAGATCTATTGTGGACCAAAGCAATTTGTATGCTGGTCAATTCATCCCACTAATCCCCATTTGACCAGAGAATGGAAACCTATTACGGTTTCCGAATTTAAGACCTTTCTGGGCCTATCCCTCCTCATGGGCATAACTAAAAAGAGTGAGTTGCGTACATATTGGACCATTGCGCCAATTCACCATATGCCTGTGTTCCCTGCCTCCATGGCCAGGGCATGATACAAGCAGATCTTCAGTGATAATGAACTCTATCATCCTCGGGGTGACCCTGGATACGATCGGCTCTACAAAATTCGGCCCCTCGTAAACCACTTCAACCAACAGTTTGCAGCCTTGTTTACTCCCGATCAAGTTGTCTGTATTGATGCGTCCCTAATTAAGTTTTCTGGCTGCTTGTCTTTCAAACAGTATCTTCCCAGCAAGCGATATGGGGTCAAGATGTATAAGCTTTGTGACAGGGCCACAGGCTATACATGTAGTTTTATCGTTTACAAGGGAAGGGATAGTCACATAGAGCCGGAGAACTTCCCAGATTACATAGGGAGCGCTGGTAAGATTGTGTGGGACTTGGTGTCACCCTTATTCGGAAAGGGGCACCACTTGTATGTGGACAATTATTACACAAGCGTGCCACATTTTAGTCACTTACTTGATCATCAAATTGGCGCATGTGGCACCGTGCGATCTAATCACCGAGGCTTACCCCAGCGGCTTGTAGATTCCCGTCTTAGGCTGGGGAAGAGAACCTGCTTGAGATGCAATAATTTGCTCGCTGTGAAATGGAGGGATAGTAAGAATGTTTTCATTCTGTCCTCCCTTCATGCAGACATGACTGTCCAAATTCCTACGGTGACTGGTGTTGTGGAGAAACCCCTCTGTTCACGAATATAACCTTAATATGGGAGGGGTCGACCTCAACGACCAGTTGTTGGAGCCGTACTTAATTGCCCATAAGGCCAGGCGCTGGTACAAAAAAGTGTCCGTTTATTTATTTCAATTGGCTTTGCTGAATGCTTATGTGCTATACAGAGCTTCTGGACGAACTGGATCCTTCCTTAAATTCCAGGAAGAGATCATCAGAGCCCTTCTGTTCCCAGACGGTGCTCTGGCCCAACTTCCCAACGCAAATGCAGTAAGCCGGCTGCATGAGAGGCATTTTCCGCATGTCCTTTCTGGTACCCCTACCCAAAGAAAACCCCAAAGAAGATAAGACGTTGTGTCTGTAGAAAGCGTGGATTTAGGCGCGACACCCGCTTTTATTGTTCCTCCTGTCCCGACCAACCTGGTCTTTGCATTGGTGACTGTTTCGAACACTATCACACACTGGCTGAGTATTAGCTTAGGGTACAGCACCTCACAGTCATAGGCACACGTACACAGGGTCTCAGGGTCTCGAAAGATGTGATGGCCATCACATTTTGAGAGACCCTAATCTGCAACGTTCAGTTTATAGTTTTTTTTACAGTTTTTTTTTTTTTTCATTTGTTTGCCCTTCCATGTGCTCCTTGCTGTGAAGGCCAGTTATAGGTGGGGGCAGGGGCCTTTTGGTTTGTTACTGGTGTAAAATATGGTCCGGGGACACACTGTACACCTTTGCTGCCACTGTGCTCTTGCTGGGTGTCCAGTGTGCTCCTGTTCCTTTAAGGGGGATTGGGCTGTCTCCAGGCCCACCTGCCCCTCATCTATCCATTTAATTCATGTACTTCCATTGTGGAGACGCTTATAAATTCATTAGCAGTAGGACTGCAAGCATCCACAAGGTGCCGTGAAGAGGCCTTGCAGCTTATGCATGCGTTTGCAAATGCGTGCTAACTAAACCCCTGTTTTTAACGCAGACTGTTGGACAGGTTAATTTGGTCAGTTGGCAGACTGGTTGGTGAATTGAGCTATGGTATGTTCTGTTTTTGTCTTTCATGTTTTGAAACATGCCTGTTTATGTACCCTTAAAAAAAAAACACAAAATTTCTGAAACCAAGAATTTGGGTTTTTAACAAAAATATGTTTTATAATGCACATGTGCATGTGCACAGAATAAAATGTTTTATACTCAACAATGTGTGGCTTCTTCTTTCAATGCTCAATGCCAGTTTTTGCGTTAAGTTGGTGTTTACAGTGAGTGCTATTTAATAATGGAAAAACCACTTGGCACTTCAAGTGCACTAGGAGAACCTAGGAGACATCAAAAATAAACCCAAGCAGTAAATGAAAATCAAGATTTTATCTGATAAAAGAGAAAATTTATTACAAATTTGCTGGCAAAGCAATGGCCCCCCTACCCGTAAAATATTCTACATATTTTTCTCACACTTCACGGGCACTTTAGGGGGGCAAGCCAGGACGGCCAGCTTCCAGGGCCGTCATTGTTTCCTGAAGTCCAGCTTCAGGCCCAACTTAGGCAACATAATTAGGATTATTGCGTTTCGAAAAGTTATGCAGGATGCAGCAACATAAAATTATGTGATTTAGTTTGTACTCCGCCATATTTATGGCTGTTTGAAATAGGTGGAACCGGCTGGCCAGTATCCCAAACGCATACTCCACGACTCTTCTGGCTCTGGCCAGCTGGTAATTAAAAAACCCTCTTCTCCGGGGTGAGGGTCCTCTGGGGGAATGGCCTCATCACGTGGTCACCCAGACCGAATGCCTTATCTGTGACAAAGACAAATGGCAGTCCTTCCACGTTCTTCTCCAGAGGTGGCAATCCCAAGCCACCACTCTCGAGACGTCGATAGAACTCGGTCCGGGCAAATACTCCACTATCCGACATCCGGCCATTCCTCCCCGCGTCCACATAGAGGAACTCGTATGTCGCCGTCACCACCGCCATCAACACAATACTATTAAACCCCTTGTAATTATAATAGTGTGACCCCCGAATGGGGTGGTGGGACGATGTGGACGTGCTTCCCACCGATTGCCCCTCCGCAGTTAGGAAAGTCCCACCACTTGGCAAATTGGGAAGCCACAGTCTGCCATTCCTGTGGTGTTGAAGGAAACTGTGGAGTCAAACAAGAAAAAAAATTAGTCATTTAGCACATAAACATTGCAAGCAGATTGGACACAAACATTCTTGGCCAACATCAGTATAACATTTATTTTAAGGAGTATTTAAAGGCAAAAATATAAGGTCCACTTATCATATTCCTAACCCCCTCTGATGGCCCCTTGGAAATATTTTAGGGGGGTATGTTTTGGACAGGTAACCCTCCCCACTTCATTGAGAGCTGAATGCATAAATAATGTGTGCTACTTTGGCCAACCCCTCCTTACTTACACTATTGGCAGCCCACTGGACAGGTAAGAAGTGTCATAATACAAAAATATAAATACACTGTACAAGTGGAAGCGCATTTTTACATTCTGCAATTACCTATCAAAAAAAATAGGAGAAGAAAACTTTAAACAGTACCATTTGAAAGTATTCAGGCAGGCCCTTTCATTACATGCTTTGGGGAATTCATCCATAAATAAACACAAAAGAGGTAGGTATAGTGTGTATGGGTTTGGCAAAGTCAGCAGATAGAGGATTGTCATCAGCTGACTTAGCGGTTGGGGTGGAGGGAGGGTTCCAAATGGGTTTGGCCCCCCCAAAAAAACCTCTGGCACTCTGCATGAATTTAAGGGTAGAAATCACATTTGTACACATTTTAGGGGGTGTTTAGGGTAAGCACTACAATGGAGCTGACAAAATACATTGTAAAGTGACTAGACTAGGTGTATATGGGCCCAGGATAGCATGCTGGGGAGGTTAGTGAAGGCAAATATGCATGAAGGACAAAAAACTAACTTTTAAAAATTCTAGCATGCATGAGAACAAAGGGGACATTCAAAGCATATTACAATCATGGTAATTAGGGAATGATGAAACAAATACAATACATTAGCAAACATTAAATACATAGAATGTGATGTTAAAGGAGAAAACCTACCCTAATATAGTCCTTCTGCAGGACCTGGATGATACCAGAACAGGTCTCTGGGATAATGATCCCTAGAGCCTGGGGGAGAGGCCTGTTGAGAACTTGAGGTCCTGCAAGCTTCTCCCAGTCGCCAAGTACCGCAGTGTGGCGACTAGCCTCTACTCGGGAGTGATGGCTTGCCGCATGCAGGTATCCTGCCTACTGATATAAGGGGTCAGCAAAGCCAACAGATGGTGAAAAACAGGGTCCGTCATCCGGAGAAAATTCCTGAAATCATCAGGGTTATCCTCCTGGATCTCCCGCAGCAAAGGCATGTGAGAGAATTGGCCACACTGGAGCAACCAATTCTTGGTCCATGAATTCCTCCCCACCCTGTTCATGGACTGGGCTTGTGTCAAAGCTACAAGCCCAACACCAAACCCCCCGCACAGCACAAACTCTACGACGAGCATGTACCGGCAACATGGCTTCAAAATGGTCGGCTGGTCAGAACGAACTAAACAGAATGCACTAAAGAACAGCAAGGCCTGTGAAGAGCGAGCTAAAAATCAGTAACGAGCGGACAAGAACGCACTGAAAAACAGATACGAACTGACTACACGCACTAAAAAACCAGATACAAACCTACAAGCACAAACTGAACAGCAGTAAATCGATCTGAAGAAGCACGAGTCTGAAATCGTCTCTCACCAAACTTCTATTAACACGAGATAAACACAAGATTAGCAGAAGGAGCCCAAAGGGTGGTGCACTGGCTATTGAACTTCCCTTTTATAGTCCCGTTGTACGTGTTGTACGTCACCGCGTTTTTGGCAGTCGGAATTTGGTGTGACCGTGTGTATGCAAGACAAGCTTCAGCGGAATTCCGTTGGAAAAACCATCATAGCTTTTTCCGAAGAGAATTTCGATCGTGTGTACGCGGCATCAGAAATCCTGAAGGCGGTGCTTGGTTTTCATGGTCCTATATGTGGCTAGGCTCCTAAAGTCTCACACATGAGGTATCCCCATGCTCAGGAGAAGCAGCAGAATGTATTATGGGGTGTAATTCCACATATAACCATGGCATGTGTGAGCAATATATCATTTAGTTACAACTTTGTGTAATTTTTTTTTTTCATTTTTCAATCACTTGTGATCCAAAATGGGGTGGGGGGGTTGTACTGCCCTGCCATTTTAGCACCTTAAAAAATGAGATAGGCAGTCATAAACTAAAAGCTGCGTAAATTCCAGAAAATGTACCCTAGTTTGTAGATGCTATAACTTTTGCGCAAACCAATAAATATATGCTTATTGACATTTTTTTTACCAAAGACATGTGGCTGAATACATTTTGGCCTAAATGTATGACTAAAATTGAGTTTATTGATTTTTTTTATAACAAAAAGTAGAAAATATCATTTTTTTTTCAAAAGTTTCGGCCTTTTTCCGTTTATATTGCAAAAAATAAAAATCGCAGAGGCAATCAAATACCATCAAGAGAAAGCTCTATTTGTGGAAAAAAAAGAACGCAAATTTTGTTTTGTTACAGCATTGCATGACGGCGCAATTACCAGTTAAAGCAGCGCAGTACCAAATTGTAAAAAGTGCTCTGGTCATAGAGCAACCAAATCCTCAGGGGCTGAAGTGGTTAAAAATTTCTACAGGTTACCCGTTTTGAGTTAAAGAGTAGGTCCTTTGCTCTCATTCTAACGATCGTGATGATACCTCACATGTGTTGTTTGAACACATATGCGGGCACGACTTAAGTATGCGTTCGCTTCTGCGTGCGAGCTTGGTGTGACAGGGCGCTTTAAAAAATTTTTTTATTATTTTTTACTTTTTATTTTACTTTATTTTTTTATTTTTGCACTGTCCTTTTAAAACATTTATTTGGTCACTTTTATTCCTATTACAAGGAATGTAAACATCCCAAATAAACGTCTTTAAAAAAAAAAGAAATGTCCCCTTTAAGAGCACTGAGCGGAAGGGACGTTTGACGTCGCTTCCGTCATCCAAAGTTATGGAGCCGAAAGGGGGTCATCTTTCCCTCACTTTGCTCCATGTCTCAGAGGGGAGAGGACCCGATCGGCTCTGCTGCTACCAACAGCTCTGGTAAGCAGCGGAGACAACTGGAGTGCGACGGGAGGGGGGCACTCTCTCGCCCCCGATAAAAGTGATCTTGCGGCGAATCCGCTGCAGCTATCACCTTAATCAGAAAGAGGACTGTCCGCAGTTTTGGAGTATCTCCACTCCCCTGTAGATACTAGTTCCAGCTCTACCAACTGCAGGAAATACCAGCCCACATGTCTGCATCTTCACCGGCCCACCCTGCTGCTCTAAAGATCTCCCAGGGCAAAGGACAAGAAAGATTAACCACTTAAGCCCCAGGCCATTTGGCTGGCCAAAGACCAGAGCACTTTTTGCGATTCGGCACTGCGTCGCTTTAACTGACAATTGCGTGGTCGTGCGACGTGGCTCCCAAACAAAATTGACGTCCTTTTTTTCCCACAAATATATCTTTCTTTTGGTGGTATTTGATCACCTCTGCGGTTTTTATTTTTTGCGCTATAAACAAAAAAAGAGCGACAAATTTGAAAAAAAGCTATATTTTTTACTTTTTGCTATAATAAATATCCCCAAAAAATATGTAAAAAAACATTTTTTTTCCTCAGTTTAGGCCGATACATATTCTTCTACATATTTTTGGTAAAAAAAAAAAAAAAATCGCACATAAGCGTTTATTGATTGGTTTGCGCAAAAGTTATAGCGTCTACAAAATAGGGGAAAGTTTTATGGAATTTTTATTAATAATTTTTTTTTATTAGTAATGGCGGCAATCAGCGATTTTTATCGAGACTGCGACATTATGGCGGACAGATCGGACACTTTTGACACATTTTTGGGACCATTCACATTTATACAGCGATCAGTGCAATTAAAAATGCATTGATTACTGTGTAAATGTGACTGGCAGTGAATGGGGTTAACCACTAGGTGGCGCTGTAGGGGTTAAGAGTGTCCTAGGGAGTGATTCTAACTGTGGGGGGGGGGCGGCTATGTGTGACATGACATTGATCACCGCACCCGATTACAGGGAGCTGTGATCAGTGTCCTGTCACTAGGCAGAACGGGGAAATGCTTGTTTACATTAGCGTTTCCCCGTTCTTCCTCTCCGTGAGATGATCGCGGGTATCCCCACGGACATCGAGTCTGCGGGACCCGCGATCACACTCACGAAGCTCCTGCCGGGCACAAGTCACCTCTTAAAGGGCAACGTACAGGTACGTTAATCTGCCTGTAGGTGCCCTTCTGCCGCAGTATATCTGCGTGAGGCGGTCGGGAAGCGGTTAAGCACAACGCTGTCTTTCAGAAAGGCTTGCCACATGCGGCAGTCTTTCCCCTTGTAAGTCCCTGAGTGTGCTTGCTCCCTCTGTTTCCCAAGCAAGATTCCTTTCAAACCGCACTGCTGTCAGGATCCTCCTAAGCCAGCCAGTGCCCCAGCAGAGCCCCCTTCAGAACAGGGTTTCCCCTCAGGGGCCAACGACAGTCTCCTCAGCACTCCATCTTCCACCCGACTCCTCTGCCAGCATGACTCATCCATATTTTTTAGGGCTGGCTCAGCCATTATGCCGGACCCACTGCCTGGAGATTTGCTAAGCTCCCCTAAGTATGCAGATAAACCCTCCTGGCTTGCACCCTCCAGCTTCTAGAAATTTCTCCAAACTTCCAGAACCAGGGAGAGGCACCAGAGACGTGCCTGTATGAGTCATCCAACCTGATCTGCAGTAAACCCATGACCCAATTAAGACTCACCAGTTAACTATGCCAAAACGTAACTAATTACACTCACACTAGTAGCACACTAGAGGATGCTGCGGTAGTAATGCCGCGCAGGCACCACAGGGTGGCAAACAGTTGGTGTGGCCAAACTGTTAACAGTGGGAAGAGCTTAAGAAGCATAGTTAAGCAAAACCTAGGCTTTCTTGTACTTATAAAATATGCTTTGATTGCTCAGAAGCAAGAGTCTCACAGAGACATATAAACCTCTGCACAGTCATAAAAAAGAAAAATAAATGCGCAAAAAGGAAAGGACATATGTAAACGAGACCAAAGGAGCTGCACACCCCGAGAATAATATTGTCTAAAAGAGATTGGTTCTCCAGTGGGGCTTTAAAGCAGCAATGTACAACATCACAGAGATCATTGCTAATTGATATTGTGAAGACAGTTTATTGACAAAATGTCCAATAAAATCATATGCTTGAATACAGTATATACATATAAGGTCTGATCTAATGATAGGTTCATATTCCATAAAACGGTAAAAATACATTCGACACATCATTACATTACATGTTGTTGTATGGTGCAGAAGCCCCGACGCGTTTCGACCTGGATATGGTCTCTTCAGGGGGCACATTTGAGTCTAAAAAATAGTACATGTAATCAGAATTAAAAGATTTTTATATTTGTCATATTAAATAAATCACGATGGTGGGTTTTACCGTTAAAGGATTAAATGAGTATTTCAAATTCTGAGATGGTAGGAGCCATTGAAGAGTCCGAAGGGTGCACAGGCCGCCCCCACCTCCCCAAAAGGGGGGGAGCCACCCCCAAGGGGCTTACAAGGAGCCACACTGATATACACCTCCTGGGGGGCGAAGGAGTGCACACCTGCAACAAACACCCATTGATAGCCATTAGTAAATTAGTAAACTAGTATATAAGTCATCATTATAAGTGTTTCTGGTTATATATATTGAGACTGAAAATATGTGCGTATTTTAAGATGTTAGTTGCGTCCCATAAAATAAAAATGGAAACAAGACATAAAAATAGGATATAAAATAATAAGTAAATGATCCAAATAAATTAGTGTTTGTGATGCGTAAAAAGGAGGTGTTCGATATTACTGCCAAACACAGTGTGGTGCACAAAGGATACCCAGTGTGTGTGTAAAAACGTGTGCTGTGGATGAAATTATGAAGTCACTAAAAAATGCATCATGTGATGGAAAGCCTAGTGTATATCAACTAAACATTGGCAAAACGTGAGAAGTGAGAAAACAAAACAATCAGTGCAAATTCTCCCCACATCCAGAACAAATCCTACCCCTCCCCCTGTTCTTAGCACAATCCACTCTTATCCCCCCTACTAGAGCAGATCCACCCCAAACCCTCCTCTCAACAAAATCCTCTTCCCTTCGCAGGACAGATTGCCCCCTCCCCAAATACCCCTCCCAGAACAAATCCTCTTCCTCCCAATCCCCATCCTAGCACAAATCCTCTCCCTGCACCCCCTTACAATTCCTCCTATCAGCACAAATTCTCTCCCCCTTCTAGCACCACCCCTATCCTCCCTTCTAGCAAATCATCCTTACCCCTAATCTCCCCATCCCCCCGAAAAACAAATCCTCCTAGCCCCAACCCCCCCTCTAATCACAATCTCCCCAAACCCCCCTTCCCAGCATGAATCTTCTCCCCCAAGCACAAATATTCCCCTACTCCCCAAATCCCTCCTCCAAGCACAAATACCCCTCCATTGCAGCACAAATCCCCCCCCCCCCATTCCTCCCTTTCAGATCAAATCATCCCTCAAATCCTCCCTTCCCCCCAAAAGCCTCCTCCCAACACAAATTCTTTACCCCCTTCTAACACAAATCCTCTTCCCTCTTTTAGCACAAATCCTTCTCTTACAAATCATCTTTCCTAGTACAACCCCCCCCCCATTATCCCTCCCAGCACAAATCCTCTTCCCCACCCACCAGCACAAACGCTACTCCACCCACCTAAATCTTCCCTCCCAGCATAAATCCCCCCTCATCCCAGAACAAAAATCCTCTGCCTCCTCCCCCCAATGTTTCCCTCCACTTTCTCCATAGCACAAATCCCCCATCCACCCCTCCCCCCCCTTCCAAGCATTAATATCCCCCTCTAATTCCTTCTCCTAGCAAAAATACCCCCCCCTCTAGAGCCCAACCCCCCTCCCCGAAATCCCCCCTAACAGCAAAAGATCTCTTCCCACCTCAAAATCAGTCTCAAATCACAACTCCTTCCCCCAAATCACTCCTTTCAACGTAAAATCCTCCACCCAGGGATCTGGGGCACCCTACAAGAGATGAGGGGCACGTGTCCTGGTTGCCTTGTGCTAGTGTGCCCCTGCAAGGTGAATTAGTGGAGCCAAGTGCCGGAACTCATTTTGGCACTGGGCTTTAGGGCTCAGCCTGGATCCATGGGACCCTGGGATTTGGTTAAAATCTGGGGACAGTTCCACAGAATCTGGGATGGTTGGAAGGTATGAGCTTGGTCTGTTAAAGGAAGTTGAAAAATAGCAGACCTTCTGGCAGGATCACCAGTTGGAATGAAAAAAAGAAGCCTGAAAAAAGAAAAACGAATGCTTCAATCGTACCCAAGAACCGGTAATCTGCCAAATAATAAATTATTATGTTTGTGGTTATTACCTCTTTATATCTTCTTCCAGCTTGATAAATTATGATCATTGGCTCAAACTACTAAATAATAATAATAATATAGCCCAGTGAATTAAACCTTATAGTCCTCCTTAAAGTATACAGATGCCCTTTGTGCTTTCTGGCTTTATTTGAACATCTGACAAAGAGTGACTGTCGGCCGGGTCTGGAGCACTTACCCAATCTATGGTGGGCAGCGCTTCTCCTGGGCTTCACCGGTGGCTTCCCTTGCTCGGCGGCAGCGGCCTTCCCTTCCCCTGCTCTCCATGTTAATTGCGGCAGCTTCCATTTTCTCCCACCTCCTCGGTGGCCACTTGGGACTCTTCTCTATTTTGGCTAATCGGAAAATGGGTCTCAGACCTGCTTCTGATTGGCCGGATTGAGGATCAGTGTTTCAATAGCGAATATTCATTCTCTGTTGTAACACCTGGGTGGGCTCATGGCGCAATGCTCTGAGCCACGAGCCCACCCTATTTTGAAGCCTATTAGAGCCTATGGCTCTAATTAGGTGCTTCAAAAAAGCACCCCTGCTGCTGTAATCGTCCTGAAAGGGGCCGGACGCATGAATAGGGGGTGGCCGTGGCGGCTGTGGATAGATTCATTCATAGCATGAGCTCTATCTATTTATATAGGGGGTGGGATTTGGATGGGGGGGCGGCGCCCAGGCACCCCTAATGGATGGGCTGCCACAGGAAAACCATGAAAACCAGCATCTGACCGACAATGGCAGAGAACACTGACCGGAGTGTTCTGGCGGGGGGCCGTCTCCCTGTAAGAACACTACAGCTCAGTGGGGCAGATCACTGTACTAACCTTGCGTGATCTGACCTGAGCTGAGGTTGCATAAAAAAAAACTGTAGTGTGTGCCATGGACATTTGTTAATATTTTTCTAAGAGTAAAGATTACTTTGCAAAGACTAAAGTTCCTTAGCAGCCTTTATTGCAAAGACACATGGCTATAGTATAACAGATGCTACATACCCACTGCTTTACCCGGCCAACCCAACTCCATACCTTTTACCCCTTTTCCCATTAAAGGAGACCACACCATTTTGGAGTATATATTGGTCGTAGCAGCCCCTTTATTAACAAATCAATTGAATTAACATATTGAAAACAACATCTGTTAAACCTCAACTGGTCACGTTGGTCTTTGCAGGACACCCCCCCCCCCCCCAGCATCAACATAACGATCCTCACCATGCACTGCGGTACCTTTAACTGAAAATAGGCCTCCAGCTGACATGCTAGTTCGGAGACAACCAAACCACTGACCGCAGTGCACCCTTTCACCAAATTCCAGCTAAACTAACATTGGCTGGAATACCACCAACGGGCCCATACTACCGATGAGTCCCACATTCACCTTATCTGGGGGGGGGGGGTTTCTTCCTTCACCTGCAACAACCAACACCCGCCACAGCAAATAAGGGTAAAACCTTACCCTTGAGCGCACCTCCACACCCTCAATGCTCTCTCTATGCCATGGCCCACATGTCTATCCCCAAGTCATTAAGGTGTACCCCATCTTCTCAAAGGTAATACCAAGTATCTTCCTCCAACTCCAGATGCCTGATAGCTAGCCCCCCATTCTTCACCACAAACCTACTGTCCTCCCTGTTAACCTTCTTCCTAGCCTTGTTAACCCTCTCCACTAATCTCGCCAACCTCCAAGTGGTCCTGGCAATCATATCCGACCACAATATCAGCATCTTGGGAAAGGCCGCGCGGAGGCGCAGAAAATCAAATTTGATATCCCACGTGATATCCAGCTTTGACCTAAGGCCTAAGTCATTCCCCCCTACATGTAGTACTAAAATATCCGGGGGCCTGTCCAACCTTGCAAAACGGTGCACTTCGGGCACTATCCTGCTCCAAAGCATCCCTGGAACTCCCAACCACCGAATGCAAGCTTCCCTTCTGGAAATGCCCAATTGCCTACCCGCAGGCTTCACATCTGCCCTTCTTGCACCCCAACAGACATAGGAATGCCCCATAATCCAGACCAACCCCTGCGTTCCACCTGCAAGAGAAGAAAACAAAACACCCACATGACAATGAATCCGTGCCCCCACACACAGACCCATGCCGATGTACCCCCATCACTGCTATTCTCTATATATCCAACAGCTCTGGCCTGACATATGACCTAAACTTTTTTGACTCCCACCGACCAATCTGCTTAACTGCCTCCTCATCTAGATCCCATCTCACCGCATCTGTAGCCGCCCCTATCCGGAAAGAGTGTGACGAAAAAATCATCTCACCCAAACCCAACGCCTTTAAACACTTATGGAAAAAGGAGATAAACTGGAATCTCGACAGCGATTCCCCATTCTCATGCACTAAAAAGGAACCCACCTCTCCTGGACGGATCACAAGAAAACTCTTAACGGTTGAAACTAGGCACAAGGGGTAGCGCAAAAACCAGTATCCATTTTCTCTTGCCTTCCTGATCTGTTTTTGATTTTTTTCACCCGCATGGACAACCTATCCTCACCGCAGATGACCTCCTCAGCCCCAATCCCCCTTTTCCTTTCTTTGAAGGGCTGACTAACTCCCTAATCCTGATTGCCCCAAAAAACGCCAGGGCGAACGCAGTTCTGAACAGTACAGTTTCGTAACGTGATGAACAAGTTTCGCGTAACTGCGCAAAGAGCCTGTCCAGTAAGTCACATGACACCGGGCGCCTGTCATCCTTGTGCTGTACAGCTCTCCTATACCGGTTTACGGCCTGCTAAACCCAAAATTCCTTTGTAAAATCGAACCTGGATGACCTGGACCACTCCCAGATTATCCCCATGGAAGCACACCTTCAGATCCCTGAAGGATTCTCCCCATAGCTCCACTGGCAGTACCACCGGAAATAGCTCCAGCAGCACCATGTTCTTCTTCTTAGCCCCGCCGTTTTCCACGATTCTGGCCATGGCCCCGCACTCCACTTCCCCTGGAAAAAGGCCCCAAAACCCGTGAATCCAGCCGCATCCGTGTACAACTCTAAATCAAAGTTACTCACCGGACCGGACATCCACAAGGCCCTCCCGTTGAATTGTTCCAAGAACAAGTGCCATATCCGCAGGTCTTCCCTATGCTCCTTTGTCAATCGCACAAAGTGTTTTGGGGACTCCCCCCCCCACGTGCTGGCCGACAGCCGCCTGCAGAAAACCCTGCCCATGGGGATTATGTGACACGCAAAATTCAACTTACCCAAAACCGACTGTAGAGCCCTAAGCTGTACCTTGCGTAATCCCACGAACGCCCGAATCTCCACCAGCGCCCTCAGCTTCTCCTCTGGCAGTCCATTGCTTCCGAGTCCACCACGATGCCCAGAAAACGAATCACTGTTGACGGCCCTTCCATTTTGTTCGGTGCCAGGGGAATCCCAAAATGTTCCGCTATGTGTTCCAGCGTTGTCAATAGCACCGCACAAACCTCGGATGAGGCCGGGCCTACACACAAGAAATCATCCAGGTAATGGATGATGGAATTCACTCCCGCGACGTCCTGGACCACCCATTCCACGAATGAACTGAAACGCTCAAATAGCGCACATGAAATAGAGCAGCCCATTCGCAGGCAGCAATCCACATAGTATTCCTCTTGCCAATGACAACCTAGTAGATGAAAACTGTCCGGGTGGACAGGGAGTAATCGGAATGCCACCTCGATATCTGTTTTGGCCATCTTAGCCCCTCGCCCATAGCGCCTTACCCAAAAAACCGCCGCATGAAATGATGTGTACGAAACTGCACACATCTGTGGATCAATGGCATCCTTCACCGACCCCCCTTTGGGGAAAGAAAGGTGGTGAGTCAGCCTATTCCATCGGCTCCTTTTTGGAGACCACCCCTAAAGGCGAGACCACTAAATCGGGAATTGGCAATGTTGGGAAAGGGTCAGACATGCGCCCCAATGCAACCTCCTTCCGCAGTTTCTCCGAAACCACCTCTGGATGTTGCATCGCTGAACGTAGGTTCCTAAACATTGGGGGAGAAACGACTAGGTTTGCTGGTATCCTAAATCCCTCTAAAAACCCCTGGCCCAACACCTGCGCTGCCTCCCTATCGGGGTATCTATCTAGAAAAGGACGCATCCTTTCCACCTTCACTGGCGTCATCCCTCTTGTTCGTAGACTCGCCAGCCCTGCCTTTGCCTTGTTTGAAGCACCGGGACACCGGATGGGCTCCCCCACGACCGGAGTATTCGTGCTTGTACTTGCAGCTCCCTCTGAATTTGCAGGTGCCCTCATTGTATTGCCAACAAACTCCCTTTTTCTTTGAGGCCGATTGTCCGGAAGTCGCTGAGCCACCGGCCCCACCTGGAAAAAGCTGATTCGGTGCCCTCGTAGACGTCATCAAGCGCATCCACAGGCTGATGTCCTTGTGATCCCACCGCAGAGCCGGGCGTATCGCCCTTCGTTGACGAAACTGCTCGTCGTACCTCAACTATGCTACTCCCCCGTAGACTCTATGTGCTTCTCCTACTGCATCCATGTAGCAAAAGAGCGCCGAGCAATGCTCTGGGTTTTTCTCCCCTATCACACTAGCCAGTATTGCGAATGCCTGAAGCCAGTTCTGGAACGTCCGCGGTATGAGTCTGTATCTCCTCTTCTCCTCGTCCTCCTCTGGTTTTACCCTGTCTAAATTGAATTTCTCCAGAGGTAGTAGAGAAAAAATCTCCACATACCCCCCCTTCCAAATCTTTTCCCTGACCTCCTGTTTCAAATGAGCTCCCAACGGTCCCTCAAAACAAACATCTATTTCACACCTGGCCGCGTCCGCCAACCTGATCAAGTCTTGTTTTTTACCCATCTCCTCCGCCGCCCCCACTTTCCCCCCTGAGGAACCCTCTTTTTCGGGGATCGGATCGGTGACCACGGGCGTGGGATTTGCCATCGAGGGCCCTGGCCGTGCCGCCGGCACCGCATCCCCTGACCCCGACCCCCCATCCCCAGGAGCCACCCATGCCGCCGCGGGCGTGACAGGAGGGGAAATCCCAGGCTTGAACCTGCTCACCAATTCTTTTAGTCCTGCCAGGAACCCCTGTAATACCCCATCCGCCGGGGCGTGGTCGTGTACCCGCACGGCCAGAGGGGGAGCAGTGTGGTGAACCCCCCACTGGGAAGGGCCCCGGGACCTGCACTCGGTGCCCCCACCCACTAACCCCTCACCTCCCGCACCCTCTAAATACCCCAAAGTAGAAGTGGACTTACTGGGCTGCCTGGAAGTGGCTCCACCAGCCGAAGGTCCCACCTCCACCACTGCCATGGTTCTGCGCGGCTCTTCTTCCTCTGACATGGAGAGCTCCCCTTCGGATCGATCCGTGGTCATCTCCTCTGCTCTCAGTGACGGCCCTCCAGGGGATCCCTCCCTGGATGCCAGGAATCCGCGGCCTGGCTGGCCACACCTCCTCCCGCCGGACCCGCCTGGCGACTTGTGCGTTGCTTTACTTGGGCCTCTGGTACCACCATGTTCCTGCTGCCCCAGTGCGCCTCCGACTCTCCTCATCCCACTTCCTGCGCCCAGGCACTGGGGGGCGCTGGCTGAGGAATTGGATGGCCCAGCGGCTGTTGCTGCGCTCGTCCCTCACCGAAGCCCCGCCCCCGCTACGGATGAGCCGGGGGTGGAGCCCGAAAGCTCCATGTCCTGCCGCATGGCGGGCCTGCTGTGGGCCCCAGGCATTCCCGAGGGCCCCCACTGTTTCCAGTCTGCATCAAGAAACCTCCCAGAGCCCCCCCTTCCTGGAACAGGCGCACGTTTCGCAGGGGGCTCTGAAGAGACATGTATGGGGCTGCTTGTATGCTGCTGTGCCCTGGGTGGGGAGTCAGGGGAGAATCGATCCGGCGGACGGGACCGCCACGCCTGGGACGACTCCCTCCCCGCGGTGCTGGCTGGTGCTGACTTCTCCCCCAGGACCAGAGAAACCTGGTCCCACAGCCACCACTCACCTTTCACAGCCGCTGCGGTCCGCAATTGTCCCATCAGCTCTTCCAGGGATGCCATGCTGCCAAGCTGTCTCCTCCGCTCACACTGACGCTGGGGAGGGACCTCCTTTCCTTTACTTCCTGCCGACTCCTCCTATTCCTCCCTTCCCACCAATCAGATCCCCTCTTACACTCGTACCCTGTACCCCTGTTCCCCCAATCATGTAAGCCCTATGTTTAATTACTTTTAGGCATTACTCCGGGCTTCTCTGGACTGTTATGAAAACAAAATGGCAAACCTCACCATCTGCAGTGTTCTTGTCACCGGTTCTAGCCGTGGAATTGGCCTGGAGTTAGTGAAAACTTTTCTCAACAAACGGAATCCACCAGAATATGTCTTTGCAGCATGTCGGAATCCAGTAACCGTTCAAGTCATTGACCTCCAAACACTCAAACCTTGTGATTGTCAAGATGGATGTAACAGACAAAGCCAGCATTGAAGATGCCTACAGTGTGGTAAAGGAGACCCTGAAAGGACGTGGACTGAACTTGCTGATCAATAATGCTGGTATTGCTATCTACTACTCAGCTGATGAAACTACAGCAGAGGACATGATGAGAGTTTATGAAACTAATACAGTAGGACCGATGCTGGTTACTCATTTGCTCCCTTGCTGAAGAAAGCCGCACAAGAAAATCCTAATGAAGTAATGAGCTGAAGCAAGGCTGCTGTGATCCACACATTCAGTAGTTTAGGGTCTTTAGAAAGCACCACACATTTGTATCCAGATGCTCTTACAGACTACCGCTGCAGCAAGACAGCGTTGAATATGTTAACACGATGTCGGCTGAGAAAAACAAAATAACTTTGCGCTTACTCAATTGTGCAAGCAGCTGACACTGCAAATAGAAATTTTGCTGTAGACAATAAATATAAAAAATATTTAAAAAGTGTAGCGCTAAAAGGTATACATGAAGTAAATAACAAAATAATTTTCTAATATTTATAAACGTCCATCATGTACGTTAGTGAATCATAGTCCATTATTCTGTGAAACCGTTGTGATCACCATGTGTATAAACAACTTGATAGTGAGAATACCATCACCAAAAATGAATGGAGGCATGCAAGAAAATTTGAACCTAAAATAGCATATGCTATATGGGTCAAACAAACCTATATTGCCCACCGGCAATAGTGGGAACGCTGTGATGGTCGGCCGAAAATATAGTCCTGGAGGCCTTCACAAGAGTGCCATATATATGAATCAAGGATTGTGCAGATACCACCACCCAAGTGAATGGAGGCTTACCGGAAAGTTGGGACCCAAAACAGCGTATGCTGTATGGGTCAGACAAGCTTATACTGCCCACCGGCAATAGAGGGGAAGCCCTGATAGCCAACAGGGGATGAGGTCCTAGGGGTTTTCACAGGAGTGTCTCGTCTGCTGCTTCATCCAGTAATGTCTCCTCTCTACTTCCTCCTGACAGTCGACATTATGGATGAATGGTGGATGATGGCTTATGATAGTTGTTGATGATAGATCCGAATAACCAAAAAGTATAGCGCTGCCCACTCTTAAAAAATTTACCATATGTGGTGGAAACCCTGTATGTGAATGTAAATCACCTAAATGCTGTATTCAACTTATGCCGCTGAAACCTTAATTTAAAACTGGCATAACTCAAACAAAATAACTAATGCCCCGTACACACTATCGGACTTTCCGACAACAAAACCGTGAACTTTTGTCCGAAATGTGTTGGCTCCAACTTGTCTTACATACACACGGTCACACAAATGTTGGTCAACAATTACGAACGTAGTGACGTACTAGACATACTATGTGGTTTTTCAGCTCTTTAGCGCCACCCTTTAGGCTCCTTCTGCTAATTTTGTGTTAGTAGAAGTTTGGTGAGTGTTGATTCTTTTCTTTTTGCGTTTTTCATTTCAGTTCGCTTTTCAGCGGAATGGACGCTCGTCAACCAGACATGTTGCGGAATCGGAGGAGATAATGTGTTATTTATTGTTGGCCTTGGAGTTATTGCTTTGACATTATTTTTTGGGTTGAATAATAATGATTTGATTTGGTATAATTTTCTATATTTTTGGATGCATGTCTAATTTTTTTTTTTAAATGCACAATAAAAAAAAATTGTGGAGAATAATACTTGGCTATGTGTTTTACTTCAAATAACAGTTTGGGAGTAGGCAGTTACATTTTATCAAATACAATGTAAAGTTGACAAGGGACACCAACATAGTTGTATCTTTGATCTTAAAAACTACGGGATAATGGTGTTGTGGTAACTTGGCCAAAAAAAAAAAATAAAGCATAAAAATATTATTCTTGATATCACTAGAAAAAAAAGCCTTTGAAAATTTGTTTAAAATAACTCCATCAGTATCACCAGCAAAGCAGCTTCATTATTATCCCATTAAAGAAGAAGAGAATGGTGCGCTGCGTTTGGAGATTTCATAATTTGCCACGTCAAGAATGTTAATTCTCCATTACCAACACTAGTTTACAAGACCGCTTCTGCTTCTGAGCATGCGTGGACTTTTGTGCGACGGACTTGTGTACACATGATCAGACAATCCGACAACAAACATTTGTTGGTTGAAAATTTGAGAACATGCTAGCCAACATTTGTTGGTGGAAAGTCCAACAACAAATGTCCGATGGAGCATACACACGGTCGGACATTCCGCCAGCAAGCTCACATCCAACATTTGTTGGTGGAAAATCCAATTGTGTGTACGCAGCATAAGTGTACTGCAAATGTGATGTATATACACACTGTAGCACATAAATAAGTATATACGGTATATCGAGCTTAAGGCTGGGTTCACACTAGTGCAATTTGGATGTGGGTTAGCACGTGATAACAAACAGCACTTCACAAGAATTTCTTATATATACAGCGTATAGTGAATGATGGTGAGAACCTCAGTTGTGTGAATATAAAGTCAATACAAAAAAAAGTCTCTCCAACTCTAAAATATGATGAAATAAACTCTGTGATTTAATAAGCCAAATAAACTCAATTTATTTGGCTTATTAAATCACCTTTTATGAACTACTACACTATGGGAGCATTTTTTGCTTTTGTTTTTTGAGTACCACGATCATAGCCACAACTGCAGACGTCAATATAGGTTCTTGGGAGACCTGAATTTCCCTGTGCCTGGTGAGACTACCTTACGGTGGTCATCTGTAGTCAGTAAGGAGCATTCATACTCACTTGGGTGTAAATCATCCTGGATACAGGATCTGTTTTCACTAATCCTTCCTTTGGAGTATTGTCTTCACGTTTTATATTGATTTTTATTGATTTTTTTCATTGCACTGTTTTTATTGGAATTGGGACTTTGCTTACATGTTTTTTTCACTAGTGACTTGTAAAATGATTTCCTAATTCACTTCTATATATGTTTCAGAATTATTATTTTATGTGTTTTTTATGCTTTATCACATATTATTTTTATCAATTTTTTGTGGTATTTGCTTTAGTTTTGTCAAATGAGAGTTTTTTTCACTATCACTTTTATGTGTTAGTTGTTTTATATTCAACTGATTTTGGTTCCACTACTTTATTAGACTTTTTTTGGGCATCACTTCTGTGCAATTCCTGTATGGTATTTGCCTTAGTTTTCTCAGTTGAGAGTTTTTTCACAATTACTTTTTTGATCAATATACTTTTTTATAATATCATTATATTAGCACTGCATCTTTATTTATCACTTTAACTAGTCATGCTGTTCATATTGCATTCCTGCTCCTAGCCCCTACCCTTAGAGGGGAGTGGAAGGGAGATGATGAGGGGAGTAAAATGGGAGTGTGTATTTTAGGCGCGCTTTCAAACAAAGAATCTGAGTATATTTAAAAGGTAGATGCAAGCTTAGATGGTCACAGAACTTATTTTTTTTAAAAGAACAACTTTATTTCATATCTTTGATCTTATTTGAAGCTACATTTATTTTGTATTTGAATGTACAACTTTTGTATGTATTTTTGTAACTTTTGTGTGCAAATAAATCACACGGTTTGATTCCGTGCAGGTTTAGGCGATATCCTGGGTAGCTACAGGTAAGCCTTACTATAGGCTTACCTGTAGCAAAAAGTGGTCTGTAAGGGTTTTCAACCACTTTAAGGACTGAGCCTCTTTCTCAGATTTGTTGTTTACAAGTTAAAAACTGTTTTTTTTTTTTTTTGCTAGAAAATTACTTAGAACCCCCAAACATTATATATTTTTTTCTAACACCCTAGAGAATAAAATGGCGGTTGTTGCAATACTTTCTGTCACACCGTATTTGCGCAGCAGTCTTACAAGCATACTTTTTTTGGAAAAAATACACTTTTTTGAATTAAAAAATAAGACAACAGTAAAGTTAGCCCGATTTTTTTTTTTATATTGTGAAAGATAATGTTACGACGAGTAAATTGATACCCAACATGTCACGCTTCAAAATTGCGCCCGCTCGTGCAATGGCGACAAACTTTTACCCTTAAAAATCTCCATAGGCGATGTTTAAAAAATTCTGCAGGTTGCATATTTTGAGTTACAGAGGCGGTCTAGGGCTGGAATTATTGCTCTTGCTCTACCGATCGCGGCGATACCTCACATGTGTGGTTTGAACACGGTTTTCATATGCAGGCGCAACTCACGTATGCGTTTGCTTCTACACGTGAGCTGGGCGGGATGGGGCGTGTATAAAAAATGTTGTTTTCTTATTTATTTTACCTTTTATTTTTTATTTTTACACTGTTCTTTTTTTAAAAAATTGTGTCACTTTTATTCCTATTACAAGGAATGTAAACATCCCTTGTAATAGAAAAAAAGCATAATATCAGATCTGAGTTCAAAAGACCTCAGATCTCATATTTACACTAAAATGCAATAAAAAAAAAAAAAAAAAGTTATCATTTAAAAAAACACAATAAAAAATGGCCCTTTAAGCACTCTGGGGGCGGAAGTGACGTTTTGACATCGCTTCCGCCCTGCAATGATATGGAGGGGTTGGGGGCCATCTTTCCCTCACTCGCCTCCATGTCAGGCTAGGGAGAGGTTCCGATCCCCTCCGTTGCTACCGACGGCTCCGGTAAGTAGCGGAGGGCACCGGTTAAAAGCGATCTCGCAGCGAATCCGCCACAGAGACCACTTTTATCTTGAAGCGGACCGCCCGCTGAAAAAGAGGATACCGAGGATACAAGAGGGTTATGTCAGCTAGCTGCTGCAATAACAACAATATTCCTCTTCAAAATACTGACGTATAATGACCGAGTGCGGTCCGGAAGTGGTTAAACTGGTCCTCAGCCGAGGGTAGCATGAAACATGAGAACATCTACATACTCTCTTCAAGAATGCCACCCCCTTTCATAATCAGTATAAAACTATATACTTCAGAAATACTCTGATCTAAACTGTCCTGACAGATGTGTATGAGTCTATTATTTGACAAAATAGGCAATCATTTCTCTATTACAGCCTATTCTAATTAACTACAGGCTCAATATCCATGACTTGTTACTGTCCATTTTGGCTTCACTTCAAATGGACTACATTTCCACGTAATTCCCTTTCTTCTTTGAAAAGGAATTCTGGGCACAGGGCATGACTGCATTTCAAGCAACAAGCAGTCAGGCCAGATTGCAAGGGACCATTCTTCGGGACACAGGTCCCCTTACAAGAGTATCTTCAGTCTGCCCACATGGCAGCCAAAGAGAGAAACTTTCCTCATTCTTTTGCAACCAACAACCCGTTGAAGTTCACAGATCGCTCTTCAGGGTGAAACACCCTATCAACTTTAATCTTTTAGCCAACGTGGCTCAAATGATCGCTCCCTGTAACTGCCGGCAGCATTCAGTCCAGCACAGTCCTGGCATTACAGCTTTCTGGGATTTTCCCATTAGTAACAATTTAAATGGGGTGTGCAAGGTAACTGTCAGCAGAGCGTCCTTCACTTCACAAGTACCAAAGAAAAATACCCCTAAATGGGACTTTGGAGGCACTACCACAAACGAAGAATGGATACGTTTAAATAATTTATTATACAAAAACAATATATATCAAAAATAGAAATAGAAAGATATATAAAAAATATATGGATGCAAATAGATATGAATACAAAATGGAAAAACCGATGAGATGGTAAATCAATATGATTCCTTGAACCGACGCGTTTCAGGGAAAACAATTCCTTCGTCAGGAATTCCTTCGTGTGTGGAGGCGGGGCGGGCCCAGGTCTCAGGGGGCCCGTCGCGGACCTCTAACTCAGGCACTCCCCTCCAGCTGATTTCAGTGTGAAATCAGCGAGGGCTTAATGAGCAGGGCTTTAAATAGCCCTGCTCTTTCACTGTCTAGCATGGCTCGTGGTTTGTTGGTCTGAGGAAATCCTGGATTCAGATCCTTGCATTGAGGGCACTGTCGCCGCAGTAGGGGTTGATTTTAGGAATCCAACGTTCTTGGCAATCTTTTGCCATACCTCCCATTAATTCCTCATCACTTTCACTCCATTCTTCGCTGTCCGGCATTGCATTCAGATGGAACTCAAATAGACCAGCCAGCAAGATGTTTACCAATGTAATGTTAGAACACTCTTGTTCCGATACACAGTCAGATACAATTGGCATTGTCACACGTGCCTCGAGAGCAGCTCTCTTATCGACCGCTAACTCCACTTTCCCCTCAGGCACACTGCTTTCATTCTTCACTGGCTTACCCGATTCTGGTATTTTCCCTTTGGGCAGTTCAGGCAGGGTGAGTAGCTGAGCCCGACCTCTGCCCCTAGGATGTGTGGAGTCCAGGGGAAGTAATCGACACAATGTTTGCAGCCTCTTGCCCGATTTGGGCGTCAGCCAGTAGACTCGTATTACCGCTTCCAGCAGGGACAGCAACATCTCCACTCTTTTTCATCTGCAAAATCCTCAAGGGTTGTGTGGTAGAGACGATCCTGAACAAGTGTTTTCATAGAAATTTATTGTAGAAAAATACATAATAATGTAAAACATGAAATTGGATACAAAAAAAATCAGGAATACACAAATTGGGGATACAGAATCCTATACCCAACGCATTTCGGAGAGGAGTGTATTCTCCTTCATCAGGGTTTTAACAGGAAACATAGTATCTAAAAGATTCAAATATAATGTTCAACAGTGAGTTAATATCTCCATTCAATCAAAAAAGACCAAAATAAAGACCATAGATGCTTGATAACTTACATCTTGATTAATTGTGTGAACAAAGAGGTATCCACATTCATTTAAAATGGAGGAAAACGCTGTGACATAAAGTCCCTCGCCTGTCACCCCATGTTTTTGTTTGGCAAAAACCTACATGGGTGGGAATTCTCCAGCCCAAAATATGATGATAATAGAGAAGGATATATACATGTATGTAGCACCCACCAGTTTGGGTGAGTGCTACAATAGTAAGTTTAGTGTTAAAGTAGGCTAAATTTCCCAGAATCTCACTCTGCAGTGTATTCTGGTGGGGTCTGATTTCTGGGGAGGTTTAATAGTGTAGAGGAGGGTGTGACCCCCTGCACTCTGCTTGAACAGTTTCCTTTGTTTTCTGGAGGTTGGCCTGGAAAACAGAAGGAATATGATTGTGAGTGACAGGTAGCTTTTAGGAAGACGCCTCTGGACCAGTGGTTCATTTGTTGGGACAGGGGCGGGACTTCTATTTAAGGCCTGGTCACATGCTTCCCGGGGGTTCTTGTTCTGCATGGGAAGTGAGGGGAGCCTGGCGTAGGATGTAGAAACCAGGAGGCTTCCACGTGTGCTCTTCCCCCTCGGGGGGGGGGACGGGACCTGTGCTCGGTGTGGATATGGATGGGTGGAGAAGAGACCCAGGAGACAGGATTCAGACACTGATATAGCACTGATAGCTACTTCTTCCAAATTGCTGCCAATACTGACAACCAGGAATGGGTGAGGATCTTCCGTGTGCGACATGGATCATACCTCAGAAACACAAGTGAGTGTAACCCAAAGGGAAACAGTACCTATGAGAGACTTTACAGGGATCGGTGTGCGGGTTCAGGGTAATTGAGCTGGGCCTTAGAGAACTGATACCCTTGGGGAATCCAGAAGTCACCTTCTGATTGTGATTCAAAGAATCATTCATGAAGTGAGAATCATAGTGCTGTCAGGAAGTCAGGAAGTGGTGGTAAAGAAGAAGAAGGAAACATGCACCGCACAAGGGAATATTATGCAATAGGAGGTCTACTTCTACTACTTGGGGCTTATGTAATCCGAGGATAATATGGTGTTGCATATCATCCAACCCTGCTGAGAGTTATTCAGAGTGACTTTTCAGTATAGTGCTGCATTGTTCAAAGTGACTTTTCAACATGATGCTGCCTTTCTTATGGAATCCACAATAAACTTGTATATAGTTCACTTTCATTTGACTGTCTGCATGTTCTATATTGTTGAGGAGTAGGGGGATGCAAAGCTCCAGGGTAGAACAAACTTTTAGCCGCTCCCACAGGAGTAGGGCGCTTCATGTATATGGATTGAACCCCAGGTCAATGAAGAGGGGCAATTGTACTCTTAAGTGCAGCAAGAAACCATGTGTACTGGGGCCCATGAAACCGAAGCCTGGGAAGGACCAACATGCACTCCATTGAGAATGTATGTCAAATGAAAGAATATATATCAATAAGGAAATAGTTGTATATCTCTGGTCATCAAAGACAATGAACTTAAATTGACCATACCCTGTATGTACAGTCACATCACAGACCGGCAGATAGGCTGGGGGGGAACGAAAAAAATCAGGGGATGCTGTAGATAGGTCCAATCGGACATTCACAGATGTAGTTGGAACTATATGAATTCCTCAATAAAAAAATATATAAGTATTTAAGCATGATGCATCAGTAGCCCCCGCTAACGGTGAGGCATTTGAATTCCATTTAATAATGGAGCAGGAAAAAGAGAGGAGCTCCATATTACTCACTATGAATATTTTGCATCAGGTATCAGTATCTCCAAACACGTCTCCCCAGTCGCCATGTCTGTCTGTCTGTGAGAATGGTGTTGTCAAAATCAGTGGGCGCCGCCCATCTAATGTCGATCAGCTGCATGTGGGCGGAGATCGCCCAGGACTCCAGACGGGCCCCCTGAATCGAGCATGCGCCGTGCCTCTCCACGGCGCATGGGCGACATACATCAGACGCACGCACAGTGGAGTGATGCAAGCGCTCACCATGGAGACAAAGAGGAGTGAACCAGGCAGATGACGATGCAAGTCGCTCCTATAGAACGCTCAAAAGAGAGCGTCTTTGCCGTGCCGGGCACACGTGTTACCGCATTAATTTGTGAAAAGAAAAAAAAAAAGGAGATTTTTGTTTTGATTAATAGAATATATGTATGCATAAATATGTATATTAATTGGTTTTATGGGGTAGCATAACACCATGTATTGACTTGCTGCAAAGAGCAATAAAACACAATCATAAAGTGACCCCAAAGGAGTATAAATGCAAGTAGAGAAGGATCACAGTCAAATAAAGTCATGGCAGGGCGGTGAGGAATGCATGTGACAGCGTTGACATATAGAGAACATCAAGAAGACCAACGTATAGCCAAAACAATGTACATAGGCAGACACCATAGCCCATCAATTGCAAAAAAAGAGAGAATAATATCATAAAGAGAAAAGAGAGGGAAAGAGAGCAAAGAAAGGGGGTTTCCAAGTAAACCAGGGTCTATATGTGTATATACAGGGACAGAAAAAGCCAACAAAAGGAGCAAAATTAGACATTAGTTGAATAAGAAAGGAATATATGAATTCCATTTGCAGACTCTATACATGAGTCCATCAATATCATTACTTTTCCATCCCTCCTAAGGTGAAGCCCTCAAGAAAGGGCTTGAAGCAAACCACATCATTGAGTTCAGGGGGGTGTGTAGCCCTCAAAACATAAATCCAACGCAATTCAAGTTGGAGGAGACTTTAATTCCAGTCACCTCCTCTTGGATTGGGATGGATACGATCCAAGATCAAAAATTTGGGGAATTTAATCTTCTTCACATCACTAATCAGACACACGTGGCGACACTTCCTTATCCTCCTTTGCAGAGCGGGAGCTCCTCCCCCTGCCAACAGATTTGTGCAAATTATGGTTTTGGTCCGGTTGGTGAAAGCAACACCCTTACTAAAGACACCTCATCCCAATGAAAATGAATACAAAACAAAGGGGGGAAGGGGGGATTTTAACGGTGTCAAGTATAGGAATGCACAATTAGCTTATTATGAATAAAATATAATTTTTATTAACATAACATAGTTAAAAGAGAACATACTGTTACAAAGCAATAGATAATTATAAACAAATGGTGGTCAAAGTCGTTACAGGTGAGTATTAAGTCGCAGCAGAAAATATTGCACACTAGCCCGACATGTTTCGCTATTTTAGCTTCCTCAGGGGATGTGCTTACAAATTTTGAATTTTGCTGAGACCACTGGATAAATAAAGAAAAACAAAATTGTAACAATAGTTTAAGACAGTAGAGTAAAGTAATACATACAAGGTGTTGGTTTAAATATGAACCTAGTTGCCTAGAAAAATCGACACTTACCCTATACATGTTTTACACCCATGAATCACCTGGCCGAACCCCTAGCTGAGCCCCTTGGGGACTTAGAGTACAAATCTTCCCCAATTTGAAAAAAATTGAGGAATCCTTAAAAACCACTTGGGAAAACAATTTACAGGCATGTTCACAGGGCATGAAGTCCATATTATGCACACAATATGACGTTGAACTAAAATCTCTAGATGATTCTACCTCACGGTGGTATGAGGACTATACACTCATCTCAACAAGCACTCGATTTCAAAAAAAGGAACAAGACCTCAAAACGCACATAGAACGATATACTTTAAACATTATTCGTACTAAAGAAAATTTTTAAGGGATATGATTGCACACACCAACGGTTTTGCATACAAATGGACCCAAAATACAAACACTAGGAATAGACCCTCCCACTATAACTTTGAATCTAATACCAAAAATAAAAATGAAAATGATATCAATCTTTCTTCATCCTCTTCATCTCTCTCATCTAATCAGTCCACTATCTATCGCGATCTATCAGGGGATAGATTACCTAAGAGGCGTAAAGGCAACTCAGATGCTGCCTCTACTGAGTCAATGACACACCATCTGGGCAATTCGTCAGCACGCCAGTCACAACCGGCACAAACTAAACAGGTCCCTACACGACAAACCCCTTTGCCTCAACCATCACATTCCACTATTCGTGGACCTCAAGATTCGGCTTCACTTTCTATGGTGCCTATAGCACCAATCACGTCAAACACGGCCTCCCCTTTACATCCTAATCCTATTAAAAAGACAAACACTAATGAAGCCATCATTTCCCCCTCGGGCACCCCAGTACCATCAGACATTAAACTAGCCCCCCTTTTTTTAGGGAAGGATTAGAATCTAAAGGCCCGCCTTACCTTACACCTACTGTTACTGACAGTGAGGAAAAAAATCTTCATCTGTCAATAATCAATCTGTCTTCTCATAGTCTAACACTGAAACACAAGTCCTACAACTAGGCCTCACCTTTTGTCCGGACTCTCAATGTGACAAATTCTCACTTATCAAAGACCTGCACTTGTTTGCGCGTAGACTCCTATACAGAACCATCTTTGACAAACCTTTTTCAGAAATAAGCCCTATAGATTGTGACTCAAACATCCAAGAAAGTATTGAGGATTACCAAGCTCTTGAGGATCTGATGGAACTCTGGGAGGAGGGACACACCACCGACGATGACGCGGTCCCCATTTCTCCACCCGCGCTATCGGTCACTGGTGTGTCCTCCCCCCCTCCTCAGTCCTTTAAACCCAAATCCAGACTTTTTCCTCTTTTGAACACTAACCCAAACATTTGGGCATTTATACAACAAACAACTAAAGAAATTGAAAACTCAAAATTCCTACTACTAAGACCTGCAATTTAACTCCAGAACAAAGCGATGCAATTAAGTCCTTACAAGCCAATCCCGACATAATAATCAAGCCCTCTGACAAGGGGGGGGATTTAGTTGTCATGAGCATCTCTCAATATATAAATATGTGCCAGAATATTCTCAAAAACCGTAACTGGTATCGTCCCATCTCTAAAACAGTTATCAAGAACTTTGACGTTCAATACCGCACCATCATTTTCCGAGCCTACCGTCAGGGAATTATAGATCAAAATACCTTAAATTTCTTAAATGTTAGAGATCCGAGGATCCCAACATTTTATGCACTACCGAAGGTGCACAAGTCACTGACGGAACCCCCAGGACGTCCCATAATTTCTAGATGCTCAAGTCTTACTGAAAATGCCAGTTCCTTGGTAGATAGTTATTTACAACCTCATGTAACGGCACTTTCATCTTACATTAAGGAAATTATTGACCTCTTGAAAACAATCGAAGATCTGTCCCTTCCCCCCAATACCTATTTAGCAGCATTGGATGTTGAAAGCCTGTACAACGCTATTCCACACGATGCAGGACTTAAAGTAATACAACATCATCTGGATGAGAGAGGTCCATACTTTTCCAAATACAATGCCTTCATTTTGGATTTATTGAACTATATCTTGAGACACAATGTGTTTGTCTTTAATTCCTCCCACTTTCTCCAGGTACAGGGAGTCGCAATGGGTACTAAATGTGCCCCCTCCTATGCGAATCTGTACCGGGGGGGTGGGAGAAAGAGGTCCTTAGTAGGGACGATCTTAATCATCTTCATGACAAAATCTTGGCATGGTATCGTTTCATAGATGATGTCCTTATTTTTTGGTCAGGAACTCAAACTGAACTGAATTAATTTTTAAGAATTATTTCAATTAACAACTTTAATCTTAAATTTACTATGAATTGCAGTCAGAGCAGTATTAACTTCCTTGACCTGGTTATTTCCATCAATGTAGATGGTAAACTTGACTCATCTCTTTACAGAAAGCCCTAAGCAGAGAACACTATTCTTCACGCCCGAAGCTCGCACCCCACCTCTTTGATCAAAAGCATCCCTTATAGCCAGTATTTAAGACTTAAACGTAATTGTAGTAGGGACCTTGACTTCAAAATTGCAGCTAGGGATTCATACAACAGGTTAAAAGTTAGAGGGTACAGCCATTCCTGTCTCAAAAAAGCTTTCAACAGAGCAAACTCACAAAACAGGAACTCATTAATATTTTCAAACAAGCGGGTTAAAAAAATCAGACAATGTACGAGTTATTACTCAATATTCCTGTCAGCATCAACAATTTAGACGCATATTGAAAAAATTCTGGCCACTTCTATCTGCAGATCCCACTGTGAGCAAGTATATAAAAAATGTTCCTGAAGTCACCTTCAAACGAGCTCCTTCCTTAAAGGATCAATTAGTCCGAAGTCACTTTAGAATCACATAACCATCTTTAGAATTAATGAATTGCGGTACTTTCCCTTGCGGTACATGCGACGTGTGCGAATATATCGCTGCAAAAAACAAATTTAAACTACCCAACGGTAGATGGCACTCCATTCGGTTTAGAGTCACCTGCCAAACACCTGGCATTGTATATTTTGCCCAATGCCGGTGTGGGGGCTTCTATATAGGCAAAACAAAAAGACAATTCTATAAACGCATAAGAGATCATATCAAACCTATAAAAAAACATAAGATGGACACTGCCATCAGCCGACACATCGGCATGCATCACAATTTTAATCCGCAATTCATTCAATTCTTTGCGCTAGAGCACATCCCTCTAGACTCTCGCGGTGGCAGCGGTGACCGCACGCTGCTATAGCTAGAAGCTCGCTGGATTTACAACTTAAAAGGCACACTTTTTCCTGGCTTTAATGAAAATTTAAGTTTTAAATCCTTTTTATAGTCCCCTAATGCCTACAGAGATCTCCTCCCCACCCTTTTTTTCCTCCCCACTGATTTTGTTCCCCATGTATTTTATATCATTTTTCTTTTATTCGGCCTATCCCCTTTCTCCTTTCCAAGGAGAAACGGAAGAACACCTCTATCCTGTTCCTCCCTCTTTTCTCAGTCCATTTTCTCATCTCCTTCCCTTTCCCATGGTACAATTTGCAAAATTATAGTTCTATTTTGTGTTTATCCTACAAATTATACTTTGGTTTTTATTCCTTATAGTTACATTTATCATATTTTGCTGTATGGTATGCACTAATGTCTTTTCTAACAGATAACTAAATGTTATTAATTATTTTTATGTTTTGAAAAATAAATATTTTTGTCTCTGGTAAAATATCTGAGCAATTGCTAGTGCTTTAAACTTTGTAAATGAACGTAGTTGCCAACATGATACTCTCTTTTATTCATGCATCATGCTTGAGCAATGTGTGGTCTTGCTCCATTATCCCTATACCTGCCCAATTTCCATCTTTCAATTTCCCCGTTGAATGCACTTGGTCCCCTTATCTCTGTCCCCTCACATACTGCCCCGGGGCGCCCGTATTGGCTAGCCATACGGACGCCCAGGGCCTGCCTTTTCCATCATATAGCAGGCCCTCTCCACGCCTAGCATTGCCGAGCAGCTATTTTAAAATCCTATGATGGCCTCGGCCATCCGGGATTTTACTCCCCTCAGTACCATCACTGCGCCGACCGGGTGCTGCGGCGATTGGATTGGAGGGATTCTGGGCACTCCCACCATTGTTGGTTGTGCCTGGACCCTCCCCTCTGCCGCAAGGTCTCCTGGTTAGTGTAGTCAGAGGCTTGGTGGCAGCCAGTGCGCATGTGCACAGGCGTCTAATACGTCCACCTCGAGCCGGCGACGTCACACGCCGGCTCGTCGGAGGGCTGATTTAAACCGGCCCATCAGGCTGTCAGTTCAGCCTGAGCCGGAGGGAGACACATGTACTGTGGCCAAGTCTGTGAGGTAAGATGCTATGCAACTGAATTAACTATCTTTATTCTATTTCCACATCTCTGTTTTATTGGCCACCACTATTCCCTTATCTGGAGGAGGTTATTCATTTATTCAATACCTTAATTCTTGGGGTTATGCTACTTTCTCTCTTTGTGCCTATATAAGCAAGTAACTCCCGTGGCTTCAAGATTTTCAGGGGTGGAGAGCTGGTTCTCCATCAGTCACCTTTTCTGCTTACCATCTGTGTCTTATCATCACTGCTGGTTTGGTTTCCAATCATTATTCATTATCACTCTCATTACTCTTCACAGTAAGCACGTAGCACTTCATCCTTTTCTACCACTCAACATACTTTATAAGTCACCAAGAATAATACCCCTTTCACCATTTTTTAGCCTGCCCCTGCATTCAACTTTATACAGCTTCTGATCGAAATGATTCGAACATATCCTCTCTACAGACAATTAGATCATTAAAACTACCAGTGAATTCAATGTGAGTATTTAACTTAACTTAGGAGACCTATGTTCCCCCCCCCCCCCCCATACTAATACTTCTCGCTTTTATATTAAGCCATTTATTTAACAATATAATTCAACGGTGATCTTGTTGTTCTCCAGTGTCCTCCTATCAGCCCTCTATGGCTATGCCAAACTGACTCCCCTGGACCCGGTCTCGTGGGGCTCAGCTAGGGGTTCGGCCAGGTGATTCATGGGTGTAAAACATGTATAGGGTAAGTGTCGATTTTTCTAGGCAACTAGGTTCATATTTAAACCAACACCTTGTATGTATTACTTTACTCTACTGTCTTAAACTATTGTTACAATTTTATTTTTCTTTATTTATCCAGTGGTCTCAGCAAAATTAAAATTTGTAAGCACATCCCCTGGGGAAGCTAAAATAGCGAAACATGTCGGGCTAGTGTGCAATATTTTCTGCTGCGACTTAATACTCACCTGTAACGACTTTGACCACCATTTGTTTATAATTATCTATTGCTTTGTAACAGTATGTTCTCTTTTAACTATGTTATGTTAATAAAAATTATTTTTTATTCATAATAAGCTAATTGTGCATTCCTATACTTGACACCGTTAAAATCCCCCCTTTCCCCCCCTTGTTTTGTAAAGATTTGTGCAAATGTTTCTTGTGAACTATGGCGTCTGCCTCCTTGCTGCGGCGTGCCAAAACTGTAATGGAGTCCATTTTGAGGCCTGTTTTAACCCTTACAGCACTGGCAGGAAGTGTCAAAAGTCCAGGCTGATTCTTTCCCATGAGCATTGAGACTTGTTGGTTCTTCCCCACACTGATGGCACACACAACAACACAGTCTATAAGAAGGGTAAATGTTACTTGCCACCTTCCCACAGGGCCAGTCGAAGTCCCAATGGAGCTGAAGCCGGTTGCTATGGGCGACTGCTGCATAGACAAAACCCCCCACGCTGGGCGCCAAATGTAGCAGAATCTCTAACCTCTTCCAGTCCAATGAGAACCTTTGAGGCCACAGACCGCTGACATCCTTCAATATGTAGTGGGTTGTGAGGCATAGTGGGTGCAAAAGATGGTGAAAGTCATTGGGCGCCAGACACTTCTTGGATGCAAAAGAGGTTTTATTTCTTTTAACAGTCCTTTTTATATTTTGCAAGGAAAAGAGGGTTAGGGCCAGGACACCCTTAAGTGGTTGCAATTTCAATAGGCAGACTCCGAGACTTCAATAGGAAGACAGCCGTACAGGGAAAGGCCCCAGCAAGGTGCCACTTCTGCACGTGCAGGTTTGCTGTCTCCTATGGCAACAGCATATAACAGTTCCTAACACTAAGTTCAACAGATCTCTCAACTTCACTACAATGTCCACTTGTAGCTCTTCAGCCCCTTGCGCTCCTAGTCTCTCATTGGACTCTCTGATTCACTGACTCTGAAACCCGTGAGCTCCTCAAGGCTTTTGCGGTGGTATCTCCCTCAAGCCCAGCGCTCAGGATATGTTAAAAGCAAACTGCAACAGTCATAAATCAATAAATGAAATAGTTTAATATACCAATAATAAGTGTGAACTGACAGTAATAACTACTGAATGATAAAACCAAAATGTAAAAAACTGTTGCAGAAAGCACCACAGTAACACAAAATTAAAAAACCACAATGACAAAATCTTAAGATGTTAAATAGTATAGCACTAAGTTACAACATGTAAAAGGCACTTGCAGTAGCGGACAGTCAGCCCTCGAACAACAGGAGAACAGCACAGGAGATATGTCCAGAAAAAATCCCCAACAATAAGTCCCCAACAAAAAGCAAATGGCTTTTTGCTTTTTGTTGGGGACTTTTTGTTGGGGATTTTTTCTGGACGGATCTCCTGTGCTGGTCTCCTGTTGTTCGAGGGCTGACTGTCCGCTACTGCAAGTGCCTTTTACATGTTGTAACTTAGTGCTATACTATTTAACATCTTAAGATTTTGTCATTGTGGTTTTTTAATTTTGTGTTACTGTGGTGCTTTCTGCAACAGTTTTTTACATTTTGGTTTTATCATTCAGTAGTTATTACTGTCAGTTCACACTTATTATTGGTATATTAAACTATTTCATTTATTGATTTATGACTGTTGAAGTTTGCTTTTAACATATCCTGAGCGCTGGGCTTTATTTGTTGTTTCCTGTTATGATCTGTATCTACCAGCTACGGTTGGTCCAGCTGCACGGGTGGTCCTTTTCTTTTTTTTTCTTCCCTCCACTTTTTTGTATTGGTTATGGTTGATTTATACAAAATGTCTGAGTACATGGCATTGTAGATATATACAAGTCATATACCACATGTCCTGTTTAGAGCTCTCCAGGTAGTCCACCATTGGCGCTGGGTTATTGTTGTTTTATCTCCCTCAAGCGTCACCCACGCTTCCCTGCTGGGTCCCTAGCTTGGCACTCCAGATACTCCTCAAGCTTCACCCCTGCAACCGGCTCAGTCTCTGGCTTGACACACAAGGTGCTCTGCAAGCATCACCTCCGCTGGTTGAGTCCCTGACTTGATCACCGCTTGAAGTTTCCCGATTCTCCACCGTGCCTGTCGAATGTTGCTCCGGTACGTGCTTCAGTTACTCACTGAGGTCCCTGGTAAAGGTGGTTTGTCCCTTAATGGCGACAGCTTCCCTTCTACCTCCGACCACGTCAGGTTCTCCGGCCGCCAGAACCGTCACTTTTAGTTGGACTGCAAGCTGCAGTCCCAACCCTGCGCTGCCCTCTTACTTATGGATAGGCCCTCAGACAGCCTGGCAGCCAGATGCCCCCGGGATAGGCCCAATCTCTGGCCTAGCAGCCCGGCGCGTACGACACACATCCACTCAGACGGCAGTCCGGGTGGCACAGAAAATAGATCACCTGACTTCACCTGAATATATAGGTTCTCCCAGCAGGCTAAGGGATTCAGGAAAACCCCTGCTCATTGGCTGAGATATCCCATATACCCATAACTTGACCTTGAAATGTCCTTCTCACATCTAATGCCACCAAGTGCCTGGCCATCTAGTGGCAGAAGAGAAAAGTGCAATAAGGCCAAACTTAGGGAGAAATCAATGGATCTCTAACAACTATCTACAGTAGCTACTCCTGACAAGCAATTTGGTGAGGAGCTCCCTGACTAAACTCCAGGGTGCTACATACAAATCCTCTTTCCCCCCCAATCCCCCCTCCCAGAACAAATCCTCTTCCTCACAATCCCCGTCCTAGCACATATCCTCTCCCTGCACTCCCTTAAAAGACCTCCTATTGGTACAAATTCCCTCCCCCTTCTAGCACTACCCCTATCCTCTCTTCTAGCAAATCGTTCTTACCCCATCCCCCGCAAAACAAATCCTTCAAGCACCCCCTCTCATCACAGCCTCCCCCCCAAACCCCCCCTCCCAGCATGAATCCCCTCCCCCAAGCACAAATCTTCCCCTACCCCCAAATCCCTCCTCCCAGCACAGATACCCCCATCTCAGCACAAACCCCCCCCCCATTTCTCTCTTTCAGGTCAAATCATCCCTCAAAAACCTCCTCCCAATACAAATTCTTTACCCCCTTCTAACACAAATCCTCTTCCTTCTTTTAGCACAAAGCCTTCTCTTACAAATTTTCTTTCCCAGTACAACCCCCCCACCCCCAAATTACCCCTCCCAGCACAAATCGTCTTCCCCACCCGGCAGCACAAATGCAACTTAGTACAGTGGTGTAGTGGTTAGCACTTTCACCTAGCAGCAATAGGGTCGCTGGTTCAAATCCCGACCATGACACCAGCTACCTGGAGTTTGAATGTTCTCCCTGTGCCTGCGTGGGTTTCCTCCAGGTACTCTGGTTTCCTCCCACACCTCAAAGACATGCTGTTAGGTTAATCAGATCCTGTCTAAAAAAAAAAAAAAAAAAAAATTGGCCCTAGTATGTGTATGTGTTTGTAAGCGTGTCGGGACCCTACGGGGTAAATGACAGCGCTATATAAAGATTCAACTCCACCCACCTAAAGCTTCCCTCCCAGCATAAATCCCCCCTCATCACAGCACAAATCCTCTGCCTCTTCCTTCTAATTTCCCCACAGCACAAACCCCCCATTATTATCCCCCCCCAATTCCTTCTCCTAGCAAAAGTTCTCTCCCCCACCCCCCCTTCTAGCCCAAATCCCCCCTAACAGCAAAAGATCTCTTCCCACCTCTAGCACACCCCCCCCAAAAGATATCCTCTCCCCTCTCAAATCACATTAACTCTTTCTATCTTCTTCCAGTTTGATAAAATATGGTCATTGGCTCTCACTACTAAATAAAAATAATATAGCCTAGTGAATTAAACCTTATAGTCTGTCTTAAAGTTTACAGCGATCTACTGCAAATTGCTCTTCAGAGGATGACACCAGTTTAAATGAGCATCTACTTCCTGTGACAGGCCAAAAGTGAGAGTTCCAGGGTTAGGACAAACCATAGAACACTTCTAGGGGATTATATTGGTCAGCTCTGTGTGTTCAAGAAGTGGGGCTGGGGGGCGTGGCCGCCTGCGCTCAGCTAAACCACTCCCGAGAACTCAGATGGCTCCAGGGCAGCACTGCAGTGGCAGCTGACAGATGGAAAGGCGGCAGACAGAAGGTACACGGGGGACCAGGGAGGAGGGAGTGTAATCTAGCGTGCCCCCCAGGGCCGCCTTTAATATTGATTGGACCCTGGGCAAAAATTTTCTTGGCCCCCCCCCCATGCAATTCTAGCCCAAATCCCCCCTAACAGCAAAAGATCTCATCCCACCTCTAGCACACCCCCCCAACAGAAATCCTCTCCCCTCTCAAATCACATTACCTCTTTCTATCTTCTTCCAGTTTGATAAAATGTGGTCATTGGCTCTCACTACTAAAAAAAAATAATATAGCCTAGTGAATTAAACCTTATAGTCTTTCTTAATGTTTACAGATGCCATTTGTGCTTCTTGGCTTTATTTGACAAAGAGTAAAGTTCTCAAACAAACATTTATTGAAAAGACATAAGAATGCCAAGAAAAATAAATGACAAAACCTCATTAATCAGAGTAAAGCCCCATACACACAGGCAGAATGTCGGGAGACATTTGCCGGAGCAAAAAAAATGGCCCACATTCTGACTGTGTGTGTCTGTCGGTCTGTCCGACAGAAGCCATCCGGAAAAGAGATCGTCCCCCTGTCAGAACACTACAGCTCAGTGAGGGAGATTGTTGCGCTCACCTCGCATGACCTGACCTGAGCATGAAAAAAAAAAAAAAAACTGTAGTGTGTGCCAGGCTTTAGTCTACCTTTAGAGTTCCTTTAGGTGTGTTTTCACTCTGAACATTTGTTAATATTTTACCAGGAGTAAAGATTACTTTGCAAAGACTAAAGTTCCTTAACAGTCTTTATTGCAAAGACACAGGACTGCTGTGAAAACAAAATGGCAAACCTCATCATCTGCAGTGTTCTGGTCACCGGTTCTAGCCGTGGAATTGGCCTGGAGTTAGTGAAGACTTTTCTCAACAAACGGAATCCACCAGAACATGTCTTTGCAGCATGTCGGAATCCAGAAACAGCTCAGGAACTCAAGTCATTGACCTCCAAACACTCAAACCTTGTGATTGTCAAGATGGATGTAACAGACAAAGCCAGCATTGAAGATGCCTACAGTGTGGTAAAGAAGACCCTGAAAGGACGTGGACTGAACTTACTGATCAATAATGCTGGTATTAATATCTACCACTCAGCTGATGAAACTACAGCAGAGGACATGATGAGAGTTTATGAAACTAATACGGTAGGACCAATGCTGGTTACTCAGACATTTGCTCCCTTGCTGAAGAAAGCCGCACAAGAAAATCCTACTGAAGTTATGAGCTGCAGCAAGGCTGCCGTGATCCACACATCCAGTAGTTTAGGGTCTTTAGAAAGCACCACACATTTGTTTCCAGATGCTCTTATAGAATACCGCTGCAGCAAGACAGCGCTGAATATGTTAACAAGATGTCAGGCTGAGGCCTACAAATCTGATGGGATTATTGCTGTGGCTTTCGAACCTGGCTGGGTCCAAACTGACATGGGTGGTCCAAAGGCTATGTTGAAGCTGCATGAGAGTGTGGGGGGGATGATGGAAGTGTTTGACACCCTGACAGAAAAACACAATGGAATGTTCCTGGACTATACAGGACTGACTTTACCGTGGTGAGCTAGAAGCCTGTTAGTGTCAAAAGAAATTGTACGATCTGTACTACAGATTCATGTAATTCTGAATGTAGACCTCAGCAATTTTAGAGGGGTTTTTGTGAAATTATTACATAATTTTTTTGAAGTTGAAAATTGCAGCTGGTCCATAATCATTAAAAAAATAAGCCACATGGTTATATGTGATATCAGTTCTAAAAGATACTGTTTATTATGTTGTGCTCTATTGGCATTGTTGCTAAAGGAGTTGGATTATATTTCATATTGCTTAACTCTACTGCGTATAGACTGCGCATTGCTTTGTTCTTGCATTTGCCTTTATTGACTCCTTTACATCTGTGTATTGTTAACTTTACTGAAACAACCAATAAAAACCGTTAATTGAAAAAAAAATAAGCCACAAAAGACTATAAGATATATATATGTGTTCTGTCACTATTTTGATCCATATGAGCCATTTATTAACCATGAGTGAAAGAAAAGTTTGTGTTATCATTCATATTCTCTGAAAAATAGCCAAGAAATCATAAATTCTGCCGGGGTATGTAAACCTATGAGCACAACTTATGTGTTCTGTCACTTTTTTGGTGATCTACACAGGAACTTTCTAAAGTAAGGGAATATCAGACCCAAGTGAGGTTTGGGTGGGCTGACTTTTTAGAGAAAATTAGGCTGGTCGCTGGTGAATGCTGGTTGGTTGGTGTTGGGGGCTAGTTGGTGCTAGACGCTGGTTGGTAATGGGTGTTGGCTGGTGGTAGGTGCTAGATGGGGGTAGGTGCTAGATGGTGGTGGATGCTGGTTGGTAGTTGGTGGTGTTTTTTGTTGGATGCTGGTTGGTGGTAAGCACTGTTTTGTAATGGATGCTGGTTAGTAGCAAGTGCTGCTTTGTAATGGATGCTGGTTGGTGGTAGCTACTAATTACTGGTTTGTGATGGATTCTGTTAGGTGATGTGTGTTGGTTGGTGGTGGATGATGGCTTGTGATAGGTGCTTGTTGCTGATAGATCCAAATAACCAAAAAGTATAGCGCTGCCCCCTTAAAAAAAACTAAACATATGTGGTGGAAATATAAAATTTTATAACTTGCGCTTACCCTAACGCTAATGTGAAATTAATGGATATGAAAATTATTATAATGATGAATAAAAGGTATAGGTGCTGCAACTCTAAATCTAAATATTAAATTCAACACATATATACTCAAAAAGTGCACAATCCTAAACAATGTACCGTACCAAACATGTGAGGTATTGCCGCATGCATTAGAGCGAGCGCAATAATTCTAGCACTAGACCTCCTTTTTAACTCTAAACTGCTAACCTTTAAAAAAGATTTAAAGCGTCGCTTATGGAGATTTTTAAGTACCAAAGTTTGGCGCCATTCTACAAGTGGGCGCAATTTTAAAGCGTGACATGTTGGGTATCTATTTACTCGGCGTAACATCATCTTGCATATTATACAAAAAAATTGGGCTAACTTTACTGTTTTGTTATTTTTTAATTCATAAAACTGTTTTTTTTTCCCAAAAAAAGCGTTTGAAAAATTGTTGCGCAATTGTTGCGCAAATACCGCTTGACATAAAAAGTTGCAATGACTGCCATTTTATTCCCTAGGTGTCTGCTAAAAAAAACATTTATGTTTGGGGGTTCTAAGTAATTTTCTAGCAAAAAATTGATGATTTTACATGTAGGAAAGAAGTGCCAGAATAGGCCCGGTATAGAAGTGGTTAATAAAGACCACATTATATAATCAAATAAATGTCCATATGTGTTCTCAGTGTAAAGCATGGATATCCATGCTGTTAAGCAGTGTATTCTCTTACAGCAAAGGGAAAATTAAAGCCTCTTACCAGAAAGGATGGATCCCAGATTACAGGGATCAAACTTGTTTGATAGCAATGAACAAACCACCTGCGATATTCCACTATGTCGGCTCCAATACGAGACCCCCCTCCTGCTGTAATGATCACTTCACCAAAGCTTGGGAATGCTTTTCAAATGATTCCACCTCCACCGATAATTCTGCTTAATGCTCTCCAGCCTCACACAACAGGTGATCACAGCATTTCCTCTACGTTGTGACAAACCACCCAAACTGGTCAGCCTCTCTCCACAGCATGAAGTGTCTTTTCTCTTAGCAGTCTAGTTTCTATTCTTTGCACGAGTTGCTTCTCATATGTGGTGGAAACCACATATATGAATGCGAATCACCCAAATGCTGTATTTAACTTATGCTGCTGAAATCCTAATTTAAGAACTGGTATATAACTCAAACAAAATAAGTATATTGCAAATGTGATATATATAGCACATAAGCAAATATATATATGGTATATGGTACTTCAAAGAACACCATAAGACTGCAAAGTGCCCTATGTGCAATATGAAATAAACTGTGCATGTGATAAAAAAGCAGCACTTCAAAACAATTTATTGTATATACAGCGTATAGTGAATGATGGTGAGAACCTCCGTAGTGTGAATATAAAGTCAATACAAAAAAAAAGTCTCTCCAATTCTAAAATATGATGAAATAAACTCTGTGTTATGAAAAACAGTCAATGCAAAATGTTCTGCTCATACAAATATGTATCCAATAACACTGCACCATGTGATAGCCACCACCAGCGATCCTATGCATACCTCCCAACATTTAAACTTGAAAATGAGGGACACTTAAGACGAGCAGAAGCCTGCGGAGCATAAAGCAAAAAATGGGTGTGGCCAAACTACTTGGGGCTACGCCACAATTGTGTGCAATACATATGGTTGTGCTGTGGTGGTGTTGATTTTTAGGGGTTAAAACATAACGCCTTCCCATTACCCATCATTCGCCCTCTGAAAAGCGATCTACTGCAAATTGCTCTTCAGAGGATGACGCCAGTTTAAATGAGCATCTACTTCCTGTGACAGGCCAAAAGTGAGAGTTCCAGGGTTAGGACAAACCATAGAACACTTCTGGGGGATTATATTGGTCAGCTCTGTGTGTTCAGGAAGTGGGGCTGGGGGGCGTGGCCGCCTGCGCTCAGCTAAACCACTCCCGAGAACTCAGATGGCTCCAGGGCAGCTGACAGATGGAGAGGCGGCAGACAGAAGGTACACCGAGGACCGGGGAGGAGGGAGTGTAAGCTAGCGTGCCCCCCAGGGCCGCCTTTAATATTGATTGGACCCTGGGCAAAAATTTTCCTGGGCCCCCCCCTATGCAATTTCACTCTCCACCTGCTCTGAGATATACAATAAATAGCAGCTAGACTTAAAATCAGTTTACTGTATCAGATCAGGCAGCAATTGCGATTGGTTGCCAGCGGTTACAGCATATCAATACTGCTTACTGACTGGTTGCTAGAGGTTACAGCACACATTACGGCTCATTGATTAGTTGCTAGAGGTTACAGCACATGATTTCTGCTTGTTAATTGGTTGCTAGAGATTACTGTACAGTAATACTGCTCACTGATTGATTGCTAGAGGTTACAGCACATCATCTCCTCACTGCAGGGGGGCATGATATACATATGAATGCCGTCTTTATTTACATATCAATGCCGCCAGCCTTCAGCTATTTACTTATGAATGCCCGTTATTTACATGTAAACACAGGGTCTGCAGGTAAATCATCTGTACACAACAATAGGGCAGAGCTGGGCAGCATTAGTACCTGCACTTCACACTGAGATATCAGGGCACAGCACAGGACTAAGGGAACAAGGGAATTTAAACTGGGATAGTTGGCAAGTATGAGGCAGCTGCTTTGGGCCCCACAACAATGACAGGGCCCAGGGCAGCTGCCCCTTTTGCCCTGCCTTTAAAGACAGCCCTGGTGTCCCCTGGACAAATCACTGGAACCAAATTCTGGGACTGGGATCCACTCCGGGACTCAGCCATGATTCGCTGGGACTTACATCAAATCCTGGGATGGTCCCAGCAACGGTTGGGAGGTATGTCCTATGTGCTCAGCTCCATGTTAGACCTCAGAGGGTCATTGCAAATCCACTGGTATGGGATATCGTCTGCTTCACCAGCTGCTTCTACTTCAATAAGATGGATCCTTCAGCAAAAAAGACAACCATTAACTGGTAATTGTGCGGTCATGCAACGTTGTACTCAAATAAAATTTATGTCCTTTTTTTCCACACAAATAGAGCTTTCTTTTGGTGGTATTTGATCACCACTGGGCTTTTTATTTTTTGCATTATAAACGTCTTATATTGTCTTAAATTTTGACCAAAATGTATTCTGCTACATGTCTTTCTTAAAAAAAATCACAACAAGCATATATTGATTTGTTTGCGTAAAAGTTATAGTGTTTACAAACTATGGTATACTGTAAATACTGTAATTTACGCAGCGTTTACTTTCTGATTACCTATCACATTTCTTGAGGTGCTAAAAGTGTAAGAGCAGTACAACCCCCCCCAAAAAAAATATTACCCCTTTTTGGATAGTAGACACCCCAAGAAATTTGCCGAGAAGCATGTTTAGCCCACGGAAGTTTTTGAAATATTAAAATTTTATATATATATAATAAAGACGATGGGACCGATGCTTTGATGCAAATTTTCTTTTACTTGAAGTTTCCAAAAAACATGAAAAACATGAAAGTGCAGACGTGCAAGCAACTGTACAGTATTGAGCATAGATCGCTCTTCCTCAGGCTTCTCTTGCTGTGTGTGAAAAACCTGACATAATCCATTTCCTTTATCCACACCCAGCAGCAAGGTACCACACATGTATACAATCTAATCATCACCACTAGTGACTAACAAGATCCAAAGGGTTTAACCCCCTCCATGTCAGAGAGAGTAAAAGTGACATTGTGAAACCATAAATCAACATATGTACACAAGAAAACCTACATTTAGTTACAAAAAGTATCATATAGATTTTAAAAGATATCCAAATCAGCAACATATAATGTCATCAACTATTTCATTCATAAACTGTCTATCAGTCCAGTTCACAGTAGTGTGGTCTCAGATTTCTTTACATACTGAACAGATAATTAATTGACCAATTTCTCAAACGAGGATTCATACAACTGGATCTAAAGGAAAACATACAAAATATACATGTATCAATTATTAAATTCCCTGTATGTAAATTCTATAAAAATAAACATAGATCATAGTCTCTGTTCATCCCACCGGGATGCAGAGACTGTAATCTATTAATCCACCAGACTTCGCCCTCAGTTTTAAAATTCTGTCACCCCCTCTTTTGTCACAAAGCACTTCCTCCAAGACCATAAACCGTAATTCGGTTTCCCTGTGTCCCATTTCAGAGAAATGACGTTTCACAGGGAGACCAGGCTGCGGATGTCTGATCGTACTACGATGTTGCGCTATACAATCCTTAATTTTTTGGGTTGTTTCCCCTACATAAATAAGATTACAGGGACATACAAGAATGTATACCACATAAGATGTCTGACAGGTATAAAAGCCATTAACCATTATTTTTTCTTTGGTTGTGGGATGAATATAGTGATTACCCTTGAGCATAAGATTACATTGAATGCAGTTAAGGCATGGGAAACATCCATTTCCTGTCGCATCATGGCAGCATACACGTTGGGTTGTGACTCCGCCTCCACAACCTGATAGGACCACTTAGCTAAAAATTAGAGAGTAGCCACCCGTCCCAGTATTCTCTTATTTTTCCTCACCTGTCAGGACGCACGGATCAGCACCCCTTACCGCTTCGCCCCAGCCAGGTTCTAGCCTCTCCTGGGTGGAAGTCCTTCTTGTACAGCCTCTAAACGAGCTAAATGGAAGGAGCCCCACTCTGGTGATCTCAGGGGCACTCTCTCATCTCACTCAACTGTCTGCCACGATATAAGCCTTAAACAGGCTTCAGGTGCAGCAGCCCACAAAAGCCTTAAACAGGCTTGCTGGAGGATTGGCCAGGGAAGCTTCGGTATGGCCTCATGAAATAATCCTTAAACAGGCTTAGTTGTGTGCAGCGGGCTCCATCCCCCCTCTTCCCCCCTCTCCTACCGGTTTTCTGCCTCTCTGCTGGGCTCTGTTGTTCTCCAGCTGCTGTCTGTGAGCGCTGAGCGTTCTCGGCGTCCTTGCACATGCGCAGTCCGTCACTCTGGGTGCCTCTATGCCTTTTTCCAGCTTCCAAGATGGCGCCGGGTGACCCGCGGCGCTACTGCGCATGCGCGAGCGTCCGACGCTGATGGCGGCGGATTTAAAAACCCAGCACTAGCTGATGTGCTGCTGCTGGTTGTTTGCATGTGTCAGATCGTTTCTCACTGCAAAGAAAAGAGGAAAAACGCTCTACAAAGGTAGGTGGCCTTCTCCTTTTCAGCTTCTGTGTCAGGATCCCTGCTCTCTCCTCTCTCTCTCTGCATTGCTGCTTGTTTTTCTCCCTGCAGGTTTCCAGTCCGCTTTCTCACCATGGAGACCGCTGCCCCAGCAGATCACCGCCAGCCTATTAGGTAAGGGGGGGGAGACAAGGGTAAGTAGTGAAGATTGAAAAAGAGAGCACTTCTAACGCTGCCTAAATTGGTCAGCCCTACCAGGTCCTCAAGAACGTCTGCGTCAAGACAAAGAGAGTCCTCACGCAGGAGAAGCCGCTCCAGACATAGACGGAACCGTTCCTGCCATAGAAGAAGCCGCTCGAGGGGAAGCCGCAGAAGAAGCCGCTCCAGGTCGCATTCCCGGCATGGTCCATCCCGCCATAGAAGGTCGTCCTCACGCAGACATCGTTCCCCTGCACGCCAATCCCGTCCTGCCGGGAATGCATGCTGGATTTGCGGTGCAGCGGCTCTTCCGGATAAACTAGCCTGTCAAAAATGCCTGGAAGAGGCCACAAGAGAGAGAGCCTCGGAAGTCGGAGACTCAGCTGGGGCCGTAGCCCCTCAGGCTTCGATATCAGATGTGGATTTCTCCACCACTACCTCTCCAGCCCGGGCTAGCACATTAAAGGAGCAAGACTCCCTGTCTGATAATGAGGGTCTGGAGGTGTCGGCCGGATTCGACTTCTGTCTGATAGAGCCGTTTGTTAAATCGGTTAAGGAAGCAATAGGATGGGAGGAACCCCAGGAAGCCCAGCCAAAGCAAAGGAAGTATTTTCCACAGCTTAAGAAGGATCCGGAAGCTTTTCCGTTCATTGACGTAATCAAAGAGGAATGGCAGAGACCAGAGAAAAAGTCGAGTCTGAATAACAGACTCCTGAAGCTATACCCACTCAAGGAGCCTAAAGTGAACCCTCTGGTGTCCCCTCCGGTAGTGGACGCATCCTTGATGCGCCTTGCCAGGCATGTTACCCTCCCGTTAGAAGACGCGGTAACGTTTAGAGATGTCCTCGACAGAAAGATCGACATGGATCTTAAGCGGGCTTACCTGTCAGCTGGAGGCACCTGCAGGCCTGCGATAGCACTCGCTGCAGTAGGAAGGGCCATCTCGAGCTGGTCTACAAGCACAGAGAAGCTGGTATCAGAGGGTGCAGACCAAGAGAAAATAGTGAAGGCATTACAAGAGCTAAGCTTGGCTGGTGACTTTGTGGCTGAAGCATCGGTCGACACCATCAGGTCTGCATCAAAGTCTATGCTGGCCTCAGTGACGGCCAGAAGAGCATTGTGGCTGAAGCCCTGGACGGCGGATCCAGCATCCAAGTCTAACTGGTGCCGTATTCCGTTCGACGGTGAGCACCTCTTCGGAACAAAATTAGACACAGCCATTTCCAAGGTAACTGGTGGCAAGTCCGGGCTCATCCCCTCGGATAGGAGGCCTAAACAGAGACCTCCTCTCTTTAAGCGGAATCTCCCAGAGAGGTATAGGGACGCGAAAGCGTAGAGACCAGGGAAGGAGTACCGAAGGAGCTGGAAGAACCCTCAAACCTCCTTCATGAAGTTTCAGAAGCCTAAGACTCCCGCTTCCAGTGACCAGAAGCCCTTTTGAAGGTGCGCCCGTCCGGCCAGCGGTAGTGGGAGCAAGACTCTCCAGTTTCAAGCTGGTCTGGGCGGAGACCATAGACGATACCTGGACCCTGGCCACTGTCAGTTTTGGCCACAGATGGTGCTTCAAGAACCGGCCCCCAAGGGATCAATTCTGCCCAACCCGTATTCCTCCATCTGGGGAAAAAAGGTTGTCCCTTCTGAACTACGTCCAAGAACTTCTCCAAAAACGAGCGATAATAGAGGTTCCGCCAGCACAACGAGGCAGGGGATTCTATTCTCCACTATTCCTCGTCAAGAAGAAGTCAGGGGACTTTTGACCGGTTCTAGACCTAAAGAACCTCAACAAGTCCATCAGAGAGTCATTGAGGATGGAAAGCTTGCAGTTTATCCTCCAGGCCATAAATCTAGGAGACTGGATGCTCTCCATAGATCTCCAGGACGCCTACCTGCACATACCAATCCACGTGGCATTCCAGAAATTCCTGCGATTCTCGGTGGGTCAGGGGCACTTCCAATTTCAAAGCCTTCCTTTCGGGATCTCAACAGCCCCCAGAACGTTTACGAAGGTTCTACTTCCAGCAATAGCCCTTTTGAGGGAGAAAGGTCTAAGGGTCCACCATTACCTGGACGACATTCTCCTCCTCTCAAACAGCCAGGAATCACTCGTGCAACATCGCGAGGTCCTAGTTTCCACCCTAATGAGTCTGGGTTGGATAATCACCTGGCAAAAGAGCAACACTCAACCTACCCAAAGGATGGTCTTCCTGGGAGCCGAATTAGACACCCGAGCCAACACGGTGGAACTGCCAAGGGAGAAGTTGTCCCTACTAGTTCAAAAGGTGAAGGATGTCATTCCGGCATCATGCCTACCAGCCAGAGCGTACCTCAGCCTCCTGGGTTCCCTATCAGCGACCATTCCAATGGTCAGATGGGCACAATGGAATTCCAGACCCCTGCAAGCCTCCTTCTTGCACCAGTGGGACGGATGGTCCATGTCCCAGTTAATTTGCATCTCAAAAGAAGCCAGGTTATCTCTACGGTGGTGGACTCACCCCGACAACCTCAGCAGATGCAAGCAGATAGTCATCCTCCACCAGGAGGTGGTAACTTCGGACGCCAGTCTGGAGGGATAGGGGGCACATTATCTACATTATGCAGCTCAGGGCCGTTGGCACTTCAAAACCAAGGATGTAGTATCAAACGTTCTAAAGATGAAGGCAGCCTTCCAGGCCCTCTTAGCATTCAGTTCACTCCTGAGAGGGAAACAGGTCCTCATTCGAATGGACAACCAAGTAGCTGTAGCCTACATCAACAGGCAGGGGGGTACCAAGAGCATCTCCATGATGCGGGAGGTCGGTCCGATAATGCGTTGGGCCCAACTGAACTTGTGGGATCTGAGGGCAGCCTACATTCCGGGTGTTCAAAATCTCCTGGCGGATTCTCTCAGCAGAACATTCGTTTCCAACAACGAGTGGTGTCTAAGCCCACAAGCATTTGCCCTTATATGCCAGACATGGGGTCATCCAGACATAGACCTTGCAGCGACGCCGGAGAACAAGAAATGTCAGAGGTTTCTGTCAAGGAACCCCTTCCCCTCAGCGGAGGGATCAGATTGTCTCCAACACCCCTGGAACTTTCGCCTAGGCTACATTTTCCCACCAACTCCACTGATAGCCAAGTTCCTTCTGAGGCTCAAACATTCAGCGGCTCTAGTACTGCCTGTGATTCCTTTCTGGCCACGGAGGCCTTGGTTCACCACCCTCCTGCAGCTAAGCACAACGGATCCACTTCCGCACACCGGTGACAACGGATCTGCTAACCCAAGGTCAGCTCCTCCATCCGAACCCAGAGAAATTACACCTAACGGCCTGGAGGCTGAAAGGTCTAGGTTCCTAGTCCAGGGCTGCTCTCAAAGGGTAGTCGATACACTGCTCCAAGCTAGGAAACTCTCCACAAACAACACCTACGGGAGAATCTGGGGAAAGTTCTCTTCCTTTGCCCAGGAACAAGGTTGGCACTCTTCTTCCCCATCAGCAGTTCAAGTGCTTGAATTCCTCCAGTCAGGTCTGGACAAAGGCCTTAGGTCCAACACCCTAAAGGTTCAGGTGTCTGCCATCTCCGCTTTGACAGGGGTTAAGTGGGCCCTTAACCCTCTGGTGGACCAATTTCAGAAAGCCTGCCTGAAGCTGAGGCCTCCTAGAAAGCCTTCGTTTCCAACATGGGACTTATCGACTGTCCTAGAGACCCTATCCGGAGAGCCATTCTTCCCACTCGAAAACGTCTCCCTCTGGGACCTGACTCTGAAAGTATCATTTCTAATTGCCATCACATCGGCAAAGAGGGTCTCACAAATGCAAGCTCTACTGATCAAGGAACCATATCTGATGATTTACCCAGACAGGCTAACCCTGAAGCCTTCAGACAGATTCATCCCAAAGGTCTCCTCCTTGTTCCACTTTAACCAGGAGATTGACCTCCCGGCCTTGGTCACGGATCAGGGCGTTCCCCATCCTTTGGATGTCAAAGGCAACATTCTGCAATACCTCTCTGTAACCAAGCCTTTCAGAAAATGTGAAAACCTTCTAGTCATTCCACATGGGTTCAGGAAGGGCCAGGCAGCTTCTGCCCGTACCATCGCCTCATGGCTCGTGAAAGCCATCAAGAAGGCCTACTCCTTAAGCACCTCGCAAATTCCGGAAGGTTTAAGGGCGCATTCCACCAGGGCAATGGCGACTTCATGGGCAGCTTACTGCAGAGTCTCAGCGGAAACCATTTGTAGAGCGGCCACTTGGTCTTCCAGAAACACCTTCGTTTCCCATTATAAAATAGACGCTGCACGTTTAGCAGCAGTTGAATTCGGGAGGGCCGTTATACAGGCCGATTCTTCTGTTTCTTGTCAATAAATTTATTTTGCATTTCCCACCCAGTTTGGCAAGTTACTCCCCAACGTGTATGCTGCCATGATGCGACAGGAAAACGGAAAATTGTATACTCACCTTTCTGTAATTTTCCTTTCCTGTCGCATCTTCATGGCAGCATACAATCACCCACCCTTCTGAGGTGACATGTGTGTGTGTATATATATACAGAGAATACTGGGACGGGTGTCTACTCTCTAATTTATAGCTATGTGGTCCTATCAGGTTGTGGAGGCGGAGTCACAACCCAACGTGTATGCTGCCATGAAGATGCGACAGGAAAGGAAAATTACGGAAAGTTGAGTATACCATTTGACGTTTTCTTCTTATGCCAAGGAATGTAATTTTGGTTTCCTGGGTGTTGGATCTGAATTCAGATCGCACCAAAGACTCACGTAATGTTTTGTTCCGCCGATATGCCTTCATAGGAATTTGTTGGAATTCATCTATCTGAGGATATGATCGCTTCAAAAGTGACCAGTGTTTTCTCACTATATTGAAGATCTTATCACTATAGCTATGAAATTGAAGAATGAATGGTATCCTTGGTTGAGCTGGTTTATGTTTGCTACAGCTGTGTATTTTATCTGGCTTTAGGATTTTATTTAGTTCCTGTGTAATAAGACCATCAGGGTATCCCCGCTCTCTGAACTTGTCGCACATTTCCTTCAATCTATTGTCTCTAATTGTTACATTGCTGACGATCCATGTAACCCTGAGGAGCTGACTTCTAATGATGGACCTAAACACATGGGGGGATGATAACTGTCAAATCTAAGGAGTTGATTCCTATAAGTGGGTTTAGTATATAAATCTGTCTCAATACGACCATGTTCTAAATAGACCCGTATGTCCAAAAAGGGAACTGAATCACCGCCCACATGCATTTTAAATTGAATGTCAGAAGAGGACCCATTGATTGTTTCATCAAATGCTTTCAGAGATTCAATGTTGCCCTGCCATATCGCAAAAATATCATCTATATAGCGCCACCAGGTGGCGCAATTCCTCTGGAAAATTTAATTAATAAAAATGTATCTTTGCTCAAAATCGTTCAGAAATGAACATGCATATGGCGGGGCAACATTGGAGCCCATCGCAACTCCAGTGAGCTGCACAAAGAACTGTTCCTTAAAAAGAAAGTAATTGCTATACAAAATAACATTAAACAATTTCTCCAAAAAAGAGATCTGTGCATCTGAGTATCCATGGCTATCTCTGATCAAACCGATCGCAGCCTCAATGCCTGCCCTATGTGGGATCAATGTATACAGGCTTGTTACATCCCAAGTTAAAAGGATCAAGTCCTCCTGGATTTGTGGTAGCTCCCTAATTTTCGATAGAAAGTCATTTGAATCCTTGATATAGAATCTAGTATTTTTCACGAGGGGTGACAGTACTTTGTCTAATAGTTGTGCTATGGGAACAAAAATCGAGTCTCTCCCTGACACGATCGGGCGTCCTGGTGGGGAATGACTATCTTTGTGAATCTTCGGTAATGTATATAAAACAGAAATACGTGTATGTGATGGTAACAAAAATTCAAATAAACCATGTGAAATTAGCCCCTCTTTTACCGCTGGTTTCAAAATACTTTCTAGAACTTTTCTAATGCTCCATGTGGGATCTGAATGTACTTGTTTGTATATAGTTCGGTCATTCAATTGTCGGTTAATTTCATCCTCATATGCCTGGGGGTCCATTATCACAACCGAACCCCCTTTGTCCGCCGGTTTACAAATAATATCGTTACGCTTACTCAAATCTCGCAAAGCTGCCCTTTCTTTGTGGGATAAATTGTTAGGTATGTGATCTTTATAGTCAACCCGACGGAGCAGATTTTTAACCCCTCGGGTGACCTCCTGCACAAACATTTCGACTGGGGCATAAGTGGTGGGGGGGACAGATTTAAATTTAGTTAGTAGGCCAAATAATCTACAATTCAACCTCCCCCCAACTGATTCATCCTGAGTGAAGGGTTTATGAAGACAGTGAACCTTCAATCTAATATTGCGAAACAAGCGGTACAAGTCCTGATCGAGTTGAAAAGGATCCAAATGACTTTTTGGGCAAAAAGATAAACCTCGATTAAAAAGTCCTGCCTCCTCCGGTGAAAGGACCTGTCTGGAGATGTTATTGCAGTTTGTAAATCTTGTTCAATTTTAATAAGTTGCTCTGATATTGAAGCAAGTTCTTTATGTATGAATGAGATCGTAGTCCTCTGCTTAGATTAACCAGAGGACTAAGAAAAGAAGGTAACCCGTCTAAGTTTTCAGATATATATATATATATATATATATATATATATATATATATATATAATTCTTTTTTTTTTTTTTTTTTTTTTTTTTTACACAAAGGTGTCACTTAAATGATATATTGCTCACACATACCATGGGTATATGTGGAATTACACCCCAAAATACATTCTGCTGCTTCTCCTGAGCATGGGGATACCACATGTATGAGTTTTTTAGGGATCAGCCTAGCCGCGTACGGGTGCTGAAAACCAGTCACCGCCTTCAGGATTTTAAAGGGGCGTAATTTATTTATTTCACTTCCTCACTACCTATGACAGTTTCGGAGGCCCTAAAATTACATGACTAGGGCAGATCAAAGCTCACCTCCATACTTAAAGGGGTTGTAAACCCTTGTGGTTTTTCACCTCCATGCATTCTATTAACAAGGGCAGGTACAAGTCGCTGCTTATTATGTCCTTCCTACGCTGGCTGGTACAATTATCTCTGCAAAATCAGTTCAATGTGCACTGCACATACATTCCGGGCAAATGTAACGTCGCAGCAGACGCACTGTCCTGATTTAACTTCATTTAATTTTTCCAGCAGAAACCCGGAGCCGACCCAACGTCATCTCTTATCCCACCTTGGTCTCAGCTGACATTGGATTAAAGCAGCACTTTCACAGCGCAATCCAGCTCATCAATCAATCCTTATCCCGCAACACATTCAAGGCCTACCACACAGCTTGAAACTTCTGCAAGTTTCTGGCATCCTGCCCCACGGCAAACGTCAACAGACACTAAGCACATATTAGCTTTCATTTCATATTACCACACTCAATTGGCTATATCACAGAACACCATCAGAATATACTTAGCCAGCATCAAACACTTCCTGGCCTTACAGCATCCCGCAAAGCCGTCCTTGTTCGTAACCCATGCAATCCAAGCCATCCTGCGCGGCATTCAGAAGCAGCAGCCCATAGCCAACTCCAAACACTTGCCCATCACGAGTACCATCTTCAGAGACATGTCGACCATCCTCTCTCGTTCCCCATTTGGCTTTCTTCCCAGCTTGGTCATTCAAGCGCCCATCTACCTGGCCTACTACGGTTTTCTGCAACCTAGCGAGTTTACCTGTAATAGCCCTATTGGCCAGGTACTGTGTAGACGTCACCTGGCTCACTTCCAAGATCATTTCTTTCTCCACCTCGCAGTATCCTAAACCCAGCAAGCAGCCCTGGGGTCGACATCCGTCTTTTCAAGACAAACAACATCTGGTGCCCAGTAGTGATACTTGACCGCCTACTGTCGCTCCTAACCAGCCAGTCGAACTCTAGTCCCCTACTACCTTTCCCGACCAAACCCTTGAGTGGCTGCCAGTTCATCAAGCACATCAGGATCCTCCTGCGCAACCTAGGCCTCGACCCCAGTTGGTACTTTGGACACTTCTTTCGAATTGGAGCAGCCTCGGCTGCATCCTTGCACGGGGTTCCAGACCATATCATCAAGAGATTAGGCAGGTGGAAATCTGCCTGCTTTGCTCAGTACATCCCGAATCCTCAGGTAGAAATGTCGCAAGCATTTACCAAACTTGCTCAGTAAATAACACTAAACCAATAAAGAGCTTTCACCCCTACCTGAATGTTTTTGCCCCCTTTTTTGGTATACCAACCAGCAGACCAGGGCACACTTCAGGGTCATTTTATATTGTAAGTCTTGTGGCATGTTTATGTGGTTCACATCCATCCCAGTTGAAGGGCTTCAACCATAAATAAGAAGGCCAGTATGGTGGCCTGAATTTATGGGAGGAGTCCGGAGGGTATTTTAAGCAGCCCACTCACCTGTGGTCTTTGTCGGTTCCTGTGCGTGATACCCTCCCTCCCATTTCCTTTTTAGGGAAGTTCTCAAATTCATTTCTCTCCACAAAAAAACTGTTACTTATTTTGGGTATGCCCCCTTTTTTGGTATACCGACCAGCAGACCAGGGCACACTTCAGTCAATTTCATATTGTAAGTCTTGTGGTTATATATATATATATATATATATATATATATATATATATATATATATATATATATATATATAAAATTAGAAACAGTACACCACAGAATGCACTGTAGATATAGGCTTAATCTAACTCAAGCTATCTCTCTGTCCACACCAACAACACTACACACGGCTGCTCTGTCCCCAGCCTGTGTTGTTTATTCATAGTCAGGGTAGCCATCTGACATTTTGGGGCCCCTTATACAGCTTTAGGCCTGGCCCCCCCCCCCCCCGGACCTGACCATCCACATTCCCCAGGGCCCCCCCAGTGGCCGTGTCCCACCAAGTCCCATCCCATGTCCTCCTCCTTCTTCCCACGTCCTCCTCTTCCATCCCATCTCCCCCATCCCATGTCCTCCTCCAATCCCATCTCCCTATCCCACCTCCTCCTCCTCCATCCCATCTCCTCCATCCCATTCCTCCTTCTGCAGTCTCATCTTCTCCATCCCATGTCCTCTTCCGCCTCCTTCCCATTGCCTCCATCCTTTGTCCTCCTCCATCCCATCTCCTTCTCCTCCAGTCCCATCCCCCCATCCCATGTCCTCCTCCTCCAGTCCCATTTTCTCCATCCCATGTCTTCCTCCCTAATCCCATGTCCTCCTCCAGGAGGATAATTCTGCACAGACACAATGAACAGACACAATTAGCAGTGTATGAATACAGTTTCATATCCCAGGATCACACTACAGGCGTTCAGAAACCTGTAATTTTAAAGTATAAGGGGAAATCTTCTGCAATCACATAACCCTGTTAGACTTAATCTATATATAAAGCCAGCCTTTTTTTTTTCCATTTTGACTAAATTATGGAAAACCCCATTCATTTTTTCCCCATCTGTGTCCCACAGATTGCAAGGAGAGTGATAATTGTATGTAAAATCCGAGAGGCTGGTTGTACCCAAGTTGATCGACTGATCAACTTGGCAACATTCAGCCTGCCCATATGTGGTTTGAATCTCGGCCAGTCCCTGCTGAACCAGCTGAGATTTAAAAAACGTTTATGGCTGGCCTTAGTTACACTCTATCTGCAATCTTCTCACGGGCCTGATCCCGTTTTTCTGAGCGGAGTGGTTGACTGACGTCTGTGTTTGCTCATGCTGTCCATTTACACCCAACTTCCCTCTAAACTGGCCAGATGGAGAGGAACAGATGCCCTTTTTTTTTTTTGCCAGATCGGATTGGAGGCAGGCGGGTGTAAATGGACATTATTCCATTTACATCTGCCACTCCATAGAAGAGAACTGAGGGTCCGATCAGGACTGCCTGAAAAACAGACAGGTGGACCTGATCGGACCCTTCATGTGAAATTGGGCCTGAAAAGCAATCCACATTGATTGCTTTTCGGAGCATTGGTTTATTTAGTGAACCTGGACTAATAACAGTCACTGTAATGCTACCCATATTGCTGTCCTTTTAACATGGTGAGATAAGCTGACAACTATGTCATACATGTGTAAAGTTACTTACTCTGCTAAAAGGAGAGCAATAGGGCTGGCAATGCAGTGCAATACACTGTTATTAACGGGTATTAACGGGGGGGGGGGGGGGGGGGGGCGCATAGGCTAGGAACTGTACATTCTAGCAGCTTCAACGCATACCAGGATTATACTACTATTCCTGAGGATGGGAGCTTATCTGCAGGGACATGCCATAGCCCCTCCACATGCTGATCAGACACAGAGTAACACAAGTGTCCCCCCATAACCGATTATGTCTTTACAGAGTGAACACATCCCCCCGACGATCGTCTGTGCATTGCACAGGGGCCCTTCGCTGGCGGACATATTCCCACTCTGCAAACACTTCTCTGCATCCTCAAGAAGCTTTCCACTACCAAACGGGTCTCAACTGGCATCAGTCTGCCCCAGTTCACTCTTTAGAGCGGGTTGCAGGAGAAGTAACACTGGGAGACACTGTGACAATACATATTAAATACATCTTAATAAAATTTCCACAACAAGTGGTAGATACTGTTTTGTGAATTGAGCTCAGTGTGCTGCATTCAGTGCTGGGTACAGACCTCAGATAAAGAATGGCTCAATGCAGGGCCACTGCAGCAAGGCGGCACTGAATATGTTAACACGATGTCAGCCTGAGGCCTACAAAACCAATGGGATTATTGCTGTGACTTTCGCTCCTGGCTGGGTCCAAACTGACATGGGTATTGCAAAGGCTCCTTTGAAGCTGCATGAGAGTGTGGGGGGGATGATGGAAGTGTTTGACACCCTGACAGAAAAACACAATGGAATGTTCCTGGGCTATAAGGGACTGACTGTGCCATGGTAAGCTGGAGATGACTCCTCAGAGACGACATTGAGTATTTCTCCTACAACGATAGAAGTTACATACATTGTAAAATGTGCCTGTTAGTGTCAATAGAAAATGTATGATCTCTACAGATTCATGCTATTCTGAATGTGGACCTCGGCAATTTCAGAGGCCTCTTTGTGGTATTATTATATATTTTTTAAAAGCTGAAACTGCAGCAGGTCCATAATAATCTGGATGTCACACCACTTCCTCAAACTTAATCTATCTAAAACCGAACTTATAATTTTTCCTCCCCATGTGCCCCTTCCCCTGATGTCTCTGTCAAAATCAATTGCACAACTATAAGCCCATCCCCACATGCCAAGGTCCTAGGTGTAGTCCTGGACTCTGAACTCGCCTTTAAGCCTCACATCCAATCACTGTTCAAATCTTGCCGCCTCAACCTCCGCCACATCTCCAAAATACGCCCCTTTCTAACCAATGGCAAAACAAAGCTCTTAATTCACTCCCTGGTCATCTCTCGCCTCAACTACTGCAACTCCCTCCTCATTGGCTTACCTCTACATAGACTATCCCCCTTCAATCCATCACGAATGCTCCTGCCAGACTCATCCACCTTACCATTCGCTCTGTGTCTGCTACTCCTCTCTGTCAATCCCTCCACTGGCTTCCGCTCACCCACCGAATTAAATTAAAAATACTAACAAGTACCTTCAAAGCCATCCACAACTTAGCCCCCAGCTACATCACTAGCCTAGTTTCTAAATACCAACCTATTCATTCTCTTCATTTCTCTCAAGACCTCCTGCTCTCTAGCTCCCTCTTCACCTCCTCCCATGCTTGCCTCCAGGACTTTTTCAGAGCCTCTCCAATCCTATGGGACGCCTTACCTTAATGTGTCTGATTATCTCCTACTCTGTTAGCTTTTAGATGATCCCTGAAACCCTTCTCTTCAGAGAAGCATATCCTACCCACACCTAACAACTGTATTTTAATTTTCTCCATCAGCTCATCCTCCACAGTTATTACCCTTTGCTCCACTTGACCCTCCCTTCTCGATTGTAAGCTCTAATGAGCAGGGCCCTTTGATCCCTCCTGTATTAATTTGTATTGTAACTGTACTGTCTGCCCCCATGTTGTAAAGCACTGCGCAAACAGTTGGCGCTATATAAATCCTGTATAATAATAATATTAATAATAATAAACAAAATTAAACCACAAAAGTCTTTAAAATAAGATATATATGTGTTCTGTCACTTTTATGATGATCTACACAGGAACTCAAGAAAGGTAAGGGAATACCAGACCCAGATCAGGTTTAGGTGGGCTGACTTTTTATTTTAGAGAACATTTTACTTGGTTTCTGTTTATTTGTAGGGTAGTCACTGGTGAATCATGTTTGGTGTTGGGGGCTAGTTGGTGGTAGATGCTGGTTGGTGATGGTTGTTGGCTGGTAGTGAGTACTAGATGGTGGTAGTGCTAGATGGAGGTGGATGCTGGTTGCTGGTAGATGATAGGTGGTGAGAATGCTGGTTGGTGGTTTTTGTTGGATGATGGTTGGCAGTGAGCACTGTTTTGTAATGGATGCTGGTTCGTGGTAGTTACTAATTAGTGCTAGATTCTGGTTTGTAATGGATGTTGGTTGGTGGGGGATTCTGGTGTGTGATGGATGCTTGGTGGTGGTGATGATGGTTGGTGGCGGTTGCAGGTTTATGATGTATGCTGCTAGGTGATGGATTCTTGTAGGTGGTAGGTGTTGGTTGGTGGTAGATGGTGATTTGTGATTGTTTCTGGTAGGTGGTGGATGTTAGTTGGTGGTAGATGGTGATTTTTTTTATGGGTGATTGTTGATGAGAGTTCATATATCTGCTGTCTTCAGCTTTATATGCTGTTTAGAAAGTTCAGATCATGTTAAGAGATTTTCTCTTCCTGTTCAACACCGCAGTGAAACCTGGGCATACAGCCAAGACAGCTGATTGGAGGAAAGGCACGCACCCCCTCTCCTCATAGGTAGAGACTTTCAGATCTGTTCGTTGAATAGTTCAGGGCTCTGCTAATCTATTTATAGCATCCTCCCCAACACTAAACTCCAGCTGCGTTTATCACATGTGACTGAGAATTTGTCAGAAGTTATCAGGCTGATAACAGAAGAACAGAGCAGGAGACAGCTACGGGACCTAATTTTTTGAAGAGAGATAAAAAACACTGCAGATATATGTGCCCAACTCAAATTTCATGAATTGTGTTAAAAACATTTTTTTTGCTAGAAAATTACTTAGAACCCCCAAACATTATATATTTTTTTTCTAACACCGTAGAGAATAAAATGGCAGTTGTTGCAATACTTTCTGTCACACCGTATTTGCGCAGTGGTCTTACAAGCATATTTTTTTTGGAAAAAACTACTATTTTTAATTAAAAAATAAGACAACAGTAAAATTAGCCCAATTTTTTTTATATTGTGAAAGATAATGTTAAGACGAGTAAATTGATACCCAAAATGTCACGCTTCAAAATTGGGCATGCTCGTGGAATGGCAACAAACTTTTACCCTTAAAAATCTCCATAGACGACGTTTAAAAAATTCTACAGGTTGCATGTTTTGAGTTACAGAGGAGGTCTAGGGCTAGAAATATTGCTCTCGCTCTACCGATTGCGGTGATACCTCACATGTGTGGTTTGAACACCGTTTTCATATGCGGGCGCTACTCACGTATGCGTTCACTTGTGCACGCAGGCTGGGTGGGACGGGGTGCATTTAAAAATTTATTATTTATTTTACCTTTTATTTTTTTTATTTTTACACTGTTCTTTAAAAAAAAAATGTGTCACTTTTATTCCTATTACAAGGAATGTAAACATCCCTTGTAATAGAAAAAAAAGCATGACAGGACCTCTTAAATATGAGATCTGGGGTCAAAAAGACCTCAGATCTCAAATTTACTCTAAAATGCAATAAAAAAAATAAAAAAATGTTGTCATTTGAAAAAAAAAAAATGGCCCTTTAAGAGCTATGGGCGGAAGTGACATTTTGATGTTGCTTCCGCCCTGCAATGATATGGAGACGGTGGGGGCCATGTTCCCCTCACTTGTCTCCATGTCAGGCTAGGGAGAGGATCCAATCGCCCCTGCCGCTACCGGCGGCTCCAGTAAGTAGCGGAGGGCACCGGAGAGCAGCGGGAGGGGGGGCCCCTCTTCTGCCGACGATAAAAGTGATCTTGCTGTGAATCCGCCGCAGAGACTACTTTTATCTTGAAGCGGACCGCCCGCTGAAGAAGAAGATACTGGGGTTATGGCAGCTAGCTGCTGCCATAACAACGATATCCCTTTTCAAAGTACCAACGTATAACAACGCTGGGCGGTCCGGAAGTGGTTAAACTGGTCCTCAGCCGAGGGTAGCATGAAACATGAGAACATCTTATGCATGTCTACTTTAGAATTTACTTTACATTTTTGAAAGCAAGCCTCATTCTCTTCAAGAATGCCACCCTTTCCTAATCAGTATAAAACTATAAACGTCAGCAATACTCTGATCCAAACTGTCCTGACAGATGTGTATGAATCTATTATTTGACAAAATAGGCAATCATTTCTCTATTACAGCCTATTCTAATTAACTACAGGCTCAATGTCCATGACCGGTTACTGTCCATTTTGGCTTCACTTCAAATGGACTACATTTCCCAGTAATTCCCTTTCTTCTTTAAAAAAGGAATTCTGGGCACAGGGCATGACTGCATTTCAAGCAACAAGCAGTTAGGCCAGATTGCAAGGGACCATTCTTCGGGACACAGGTCCCCTTGCAAGAGTATCTTCAGTCTGCCCACATGGCAGCCAAAGAGAGTAACTTTCTTCATTCTTTTGCACCCAACAGCCTGTTGAAGTTCATAGATTGCTCTTCAGGGTGAAGCACCCTAATAACATTAATCTTTTAGCCAACGTGGCTCAAATGATCGCTCCCTGTAACTGCCGGCAGCATTCAGCCCAGCACAGTCCTGGCGTTACAGCTTTCTGGAATTTTCCCATCAGTAACAATTTAAATGGGGTGTGCAAGGTAACTATCAGCCAGTGGAGTAGTGGGTTGTCAGCACCCAGGGCAAGGCAAGTAATTTGTGTAAGGGTTAAGGGTCAGGTGCGCCCCTCCTTCGCTCGAGCTGGACTATGTTGGACACCAGGAGATTTCCTTGATCAATCGGGTAATCAAGAAACCATACACAAGGATGGATTAATCAAGAATACGCTGTATTACAGGAAGTTCACATGTTATATTGGGTAACAACATTATACATCAGTAGGGGCAGACTAAGGGGCAGTCCCCTAGTCTAACCAATCACAAGAGTACAATTATCACAGGTTACATGTTATATGACATATATATATTTGCATAGTGTTCTGCCCAGAGATATACTAAAAAGTCCCTTATCTAAATATCTAATATCTAAAGTCCCTTATCTAAATATACCCTCTTAACTTTAACTAAACTTATTGGAATATAAGGCCAAGGTGTGAGGTACGCGATGTCCCTTGACAATGTTCCAAGATAAGCCTCTTACTTATGACCACAAGCGGCTTCCTGCTAGCTCTTGCACGCAAATAGCATGTTTTCTGCAAAAAGCCTTGCAAGTGCATTTCAAACTTTTCAAACTACAGCATAAGGAAAGTTTCAACTTAAGGCATCACTCTAACATTTATATACTGTAAGAATGAGGGAAACCATTTTCCTTACAATCCCTCCTTTGATCATGGGGAACGCAGTTCCCCCTTGATCACTCATGCTCAGAGTACCATCTTTGTTCTGAGTAGAACATAGCCATGGTGGTTTCAGGTTCGGGCTGGGGTTTTAAATTATCCACCAGATCAGGCACTCTGCCAGTCAGATAAAAGACAAATTTGACAGTAGCCTAGGCAGCTATTCCCAGTAGCACAAACATTATGAGTAGGGATGAGCTGAACAACCCCCGGTTCGGTTCGCACCAGAACCTGCGAACGGACCCGAAAATTCGCACGAATGTTAGAACCCCATTGACGTCTATGGGACTCGAACGTTCAAAATCAAAAGTGCTAATTTTAAAGGCTAATTTGCATGGTATTGTCCTAAAGAGGGTTTGGGGACCCGGGTCCTGCCCCAGGGGACATGTATCAATAAAAAAAAAACTTTTAAAAACGGACGTTTTTTCGGGAGCAGTGATTTTACCCACTTGAGCCCCGGACCATTATGCTGCCTAAGGACCGGAGGTCTTTTTCCAATTTGGCACTGCGTCGCTTTAACTGCTAATTGCGCGGTCATGCAATGCTGTACCCAAACGAAATTTGCGTCCTTTTCTTCCCACAAATAGAGCTTTCTTTTGATGGTATTTGATCACCTCTGCAGTTTTTATTTTTTGCGCTATAAACGGAAAAAGACTGAAAATTTTGAAAAAAAATGATATTTTCTACTTTTTGTTATAAAAAAAAACCAATAAACTAAATTTTAGTCATACATTTAGGCCAAAATGTATTCGGCCACATGTCTTTGGTAAAAAAAATGTCAATAAGCGTATATTTATTGGTTTGCGCAAAAGTTATAGCGTCTACAAACTAGGGTACATTTTCTGTAATTTACACAACTTTTAGTTTATGACTGCCTATGTCATTTCTTGAGGTGCTAAAATGGCAGGGCAGTACAAAACTCCCCCAAATGACCCCATTTTGGAAAGTAGACACCCCAAGGAAATTGCTGAGAGGCATGTTGAACCCATTGAATATTTATTTTTCTTGTCCCAAGTGATTGAATAATGACAAAAAAAAAAAAATATTTACAAAAAGTTGTCACTAAATGATATATTGCTCACACAGGCCATGGGCCTATGTGGAATTGCACCCCAAAATACATTCAGCTGCTTCTCCTGAGTATGGGGATACCACATGTGTGGGACTTTTTGGGAGCCTAGCCGCGTACGGGACCCCGAAAACCAAGCACCGCCTTCAGGATTTCTAAGGGTGTAAATTTTTGATTTCACTCTTCATTGCCTATCACAGTTTCGGAGGCCATAGAATGCCCAGGTGGCACAAAACCCCCCCAAATGACCCCATTTTGGAAAGTAGACACCCCAAGCTATTTGCTGAGAGGCATATTGAGTCCATGGAATATTTTATATTTTGACACAAGTTGCGGGAAAGTGACACTTTTTTTTTTTTTTTGCACAAAGTTGTCACTAAATGATATATTGCTCACACAGGCCATGGGCATATGTGGAATTGCACCCCAAAATACATTTAGCTGCTTCTCCTGAGTACGGGGATACCACATGTGTGGGACTTTTTGGGAGCCTAGCCGCGTACGGGGCCCCGAAATCCAATCACCGCCTTCAGGATATCTAAGGGTGAAAATTTTTGATTTCACTCTTCACTGCCTATCACAGTTTCGGAGGCCATGGAATGCCCAGGTGGCACAAAACCCCCCCAAATGACCCCATTTTGGAAAGTAGACACCCCAAGCTATTTGCTGAGAGGCATGGTGAGTATTTTGCAGCTCTCATTTGTTTTTGAAAATGAAGAAAGACAAGAAAAAACATTTTTTTTTTCTTTTTTCAATTTTCAAAACTTTGTGACAAAAAGTGAGGTCTGCAAAATACTCACCATACCTCTCAGCAAATAGCTTTGGGTGTCTACTTTTCAAAATGGGGTAATTTGGGGGGGTTTTGTGCCACCTGGGCTTTCCATGGCCTCCGAAACTGTGATAGGCAGTGAAGAGTGAAATCAAAAATTCACGCCCTTAGAAAGCCTGAAGGCGGTGCTTGGTTTTCGGGGTCCCGTACGCGGCTAGGCTCCCAAAAAGTCTCACACATGTGGTATCCCCGTACTCAGGAGAAGCAGCAGAATGTATTTTGGGGTGTAATTTCACATATTCCCATGGCATGTTTGAGCAATATATCATTTAGTGACAACTTTGTGCAAAAAGAAAAAAAAAAAAATTTGTCTCTTTCCCGCAACTTGTGTCGCAATATAAAATATTCCATGGACTCGACATGCCTCTCAGCAAATAGCTTGGGGTGTCTACTTTCCAAAATGGGGTCATTTGGGGGGGTTTTGAACTGTCCTGGCATTTTATGCACAACATTTAGAAGCTTATGTCACACATCACCCACTCTTCTAACCACTTGAAGACAAAGCCCTTTCTGACACTTTTTGATTACATGAAAAAGTTATTTTTTTTTTGCAAGAAAATTACTTTGAACCCCCAAACATTATATATTTTTTTTAAAGCAAATGCCCTACAGATTAAAATGGTGGGTGTTTCATTTTTTTTTCACACAGTATTTGCGCAGCGATTTTTCAAACGCATTTTTTGGGGAAAAAACACACTTTTTTAAATTTTAATGCACTAAAACACACTATATTGCCCAAATGTTTGATGAAATAAAAAAGATGATCTTAGGCCAAGTACATGGATACCAAACATGACATGCTTTAAAATTGCGCACAAACGTGCAGTGGCAACAAAATAAATACATTTTTAAAAGCCTTTAAAAGCCTTTACAGGTTACCACTTTAGATTTACAGAGGAGGTCTACTGCAAAAATTACTGCCCTCGATCTGACCTTCGCGGCGATACCTCACATGCATGGTGCAATTGCTGTTTACGTTTGACGACAGACCGCCGCTTGCGTTCGCCTTAGCGCGAGAGCAGGGGGCGACAGGGGTGCTTTTTTTTTTTTTTTCTTTATTTTTTTTTGCTTTTTTATCTTATTTTTAAACTGTTCCTTTCATTTTTTTTTTTAATCATTTTTATTGTTATCTCGGGGAATGTAAATATCCCCTATGATAGCAATAGGTAGTGACAGGTACTCTTTTTTGAAAAAATTGGGGTCTATTAGACCCTAGATCTCTCCTCTGCCCTCAAAGCATCTGACGACACCAAGATCGGTGTGATAAAATGCTTCCCCAATTTCCCAATGGCGCTATTTACATCCGGCGAAATCTAAGTCATAAAATGCTCGTAGCTTCCGGTTTCTTAGGCCATAGAGATGTTTGGAGCCACTCTGGTCTCTGATCAGCTCTATGGTCAGCTGGCTGAATCACCGGCTGCATTCTCAGGTTCCCTGTTGAGACAGGAGAGCCAGAGAAAAACACGGAAGACGGTGGGGGGGGGGCATTCCCTCCCACGGCTTGTAAAAGCAGTCTAGAGGCTAATTAGCTGCTAGGATTGCTCTTACATGAAAGCCAACCGCTGGCTGAAAAGAATGATACCAAGATGATACCTAAACCTGCAGGCATCATTCTGGTATAACCATTCAAATTCGTGAATGGCGTACCTGAAGACAAAAAAATGGTTAACAATAAAGCACAGTAAACGGTAAAGTATAAAAAATTGCATACCTGAAAAGCAAACATGATAAAACATAATAACAATAAAACATTGCAGAATAGAATACAGTAAAAAAAGAGCAGAACAATAGAGAGAGAGAATAGAGAGAGAGAGAACAATGAAACGACAACTATTTTTTTTTATTTTACATATTTTTTTTTTTTTTTACACTTTTTTTGTAACTAACTTTTATAACTGTAACCGGTTCCAGGTTCGGGTCTCTCAAAATGCGATGGCATCTTGGGAGATCCTGTGAAAGTGTGTCCTAGTCTGTGCAATGCTGTACCCTACGCTAATACTCAACTAGTGAATGGTAGCGTTCAAAACATTCACCAATGCAAAGACCAGGATTGTCAGGACAGGAGGGACAATAATAGCGGGTGTCACGCCTATATCCGCGCTTGTTGCAGACACGACATCTTTTTTGGGGGGGTTCGTTGGGTAGGGGTACTCGGGAGGACATAAAGAAAATGCCTCTCATGCAGCTGACTGCATTTGGTTGGGGATGTGAATGGGGGAAGTACGGGCGCTGCAGAAGTGGTGGGTTCCCAATTAGGATTGGCGAATGCAGCAGGAAGGGCACTATGGGCACAACGGGCCTGTGTTTGTCTTCTTCTTGGTGGCAGCGCGACACTACTTGTGCTTGCCACCTCACCAGCTTGAACTGCACCTATGGGACTCGCCACGTCACCAAGTGTTACTGCAGTGCTGGTTTGACTCGCAGGGATCAGGCTTGACTCTGCGAACGCTGCAGTTATGCGTTAAGTGTTTTGTAAGTGACAGTGATCGATCGATACTGCACTTGAGTGGGCTGAGCTGGGCCGGGCGGAGGGGCAAAATGCAGGTGCTAGCAGGTATCTGGGCTGATCCCACTAACACTGCGTTTTTGGGAACCCTAAACTGCTGGGGACGCCAGTATAGATCTGATCGGATCAGATATTGATCCGTTCAGATACTATACCACTAAGGGAGGCGTATGCTGCGTGCGTGGGTGTTAGCGGTACTGGCGCTAATCTGACGCTGCTTGGGGCTGGTGCTTGCCAGTTCACCAAAATGCTACCAAAAAAACTGTTAGCGATCGCAGGGATCAGGCCTGACTCTGCGAACGCTGCAGTTATGCATTTAGTGTTTTGTAAGTGTCAGTGATCGATCGATACTGCACTTGGGTGGGCTGGGCTGGGCTGGGCGGAGGGGCAAAATGCAGGTGCTAGCAGGTATCTGGGCTGATCCCGCTAACACTGCGTTTTTGGGAACCCTAAACTGCTGGGGACGCTAGTATAGATCTGATCGGATCAGATATTGATCCGATCAGATACTATACCACTAAGGGAGGCGTATGCTGCGTGCGTGGGTGTTAGCGGTACTGGCGCTAATCTGATGCTGCCTGGGGCGACGCATATCACCGCCGGGCGATCAGGGGGCTAAACCTTTATTCGGTAATAAACGGTGGGTGCCCTGACACTATAAAAAATAAACTAACTAACCAGCGTCAACCGTAACACTTATACGGTGATCAGTGGTGAAAGGGTTAACTAGGGGGCAATCAAGGGGTTAAAACCTTTATTAGGTAGTATATGGGGGTCCCTGTCACTATAAAACGCTGACGGCGAACCTAAATATTTACGTCCCTAACTAGCGTCACCAGCAACACTAATACAGCGATCAGAAAAATGATCGCTTAGCGACACTGGTGACTGGGGGTGATCAAGGGGTTAAAACTTTATTAGGGGGTGTTAGGGGGGTACCCTAGACCTAAAGGGGGCTAACACTAACTGCCCTAACACAGTAACTGTCACAAAATGACACCAATACAGTAATCAGAAAAAAAAAAAAAAAAAAAAACCTGCTTGGTGTCAGTTTGTGACAGGGGGGGGGGGTGATTGGGGGGCGATCGGGGGGGGGGGATCGGGGTGTTTTGTGTGCCTGGCATGTTCTACTGTGTTGTGTAGTGTGTTTTCACTCACAGTGATGTCTTCTCCCCTCGGCGCTGGAACGGAAACTACCGAGCCGAGGAGAGATGACATCATTTACATGTACGTGATTTTGCCTGTCCGTGCCGCCTTGCCGACGTACATCGGCGTGAGGCGGTCGTCAAGTGGTTAATGATGCTTAAAGTAAAAAAAAAAAAAAAGTGAAATATTCCTTTAAATATCGTACCTGGGGTGTGTCTATAGTATGCCTGTAAAGTGGCGCGTGTTTCCCGTGTTTAGAACAGTCCCTGCACAAAATGTCATTTTTAAAGGAAAAAATCTAATTTAAAACTGCTTGCGGGTTTAATGTAATGTCGGGTCCTGGCAATATGGATGAAAATCAGTGAGACAAACGGCATGGGTACCCCCCAGTCCATTACCAGGCCCTTTGGGTCTTGTATGGATATTAAGGGGAACCCCGCACCCAAATTAAAATAAGGAAAGGTGTGGGGCCACCAGGCCCTATATACTCTGAACAGCAGTATACAGGCGGTGCAAACAAGACAGGGACTGTAGGTTTGTTGTTAAGTAGAATCTGTTTGTAATTTTGAACGGGTACATTTTTAACGTGTTTATCTTTTTTAAGCTTTTTGGAAAACATAGGGAAGGGTTATCACCCCTGTGACATTTGTTTTGCTGTCTGTCCTCCTCTTCAGAAGATTTCACCTCACTTTTTGTCCCAATGACAAATGTTTTTTGAAAATTTTGGGTTTTTTTGTGGAACAAGGATTGGAAAGCATCAGTGGAAAGGAGAAATGTTTTTCCCATATTAACTCTTACAGGAGAGAGTTTCCCTTCCTAGAGGTAGATTTCATCTCACTTCCTGTTGTCTCCTTCCGTTTGCAAGTAGGAGTCATTTGTAGGTTAGATGTTTGAAAGTATATACTCAGCAGAAATTTGGGCCTTAGGTGTTGTGGCCACAACACTGTAAGCCCTCACAGGGCCCTGCTGTGAAATATTAGATCAAGAATTGTAATTACATGCCCCTGTTGAACAGGGGCAGAAAAATTGGGCCTTTGGTGGTGGTGCTGGTGCCACAACACTGTAAGTCCTCACTCGCTCTTGGTGGGTGCAGAAATGGGCCCTGCTGTGAAATATTAGATCAAGAATTGTAATTACATGCCCCTGTTGAACAAGGGCAGAAAAATTGGGCCTTTGGTGGTGGTGGTGCTGGTGCCACAACACTGTAAGTCCTCACTCGCTCTTGGCGGGTGCAGAAATGGGCCCTGCTGTGAAATATTAGATCAAGAATAGTAATTACATGCCCCTGTTGAACAAGGGCAGAAAAATTGGGCCTTTGGTGGTGGTGGTGGTGCTGGTGCCACAACACTGTAAGTCCTCACTCGCTCTTGGTGGGTGCAGAAATGGGCCCTGCTGTGAAATATTAGCTCAAGAATTGTAATTACATGCCCCTGTTGAACAGGGGCTGAAAAATTAGGCCTTAGGCACTGGTGCTGGTGCCACAACACTGCAACCCCTCACAGACACTCTAGTTGGAACGCAGGAACGAGCCCTGCTGCAAAGTATTACATCAAAAATTGTAATTACATGCCCCTGTTAAACAGGGGCTGAAAAATTGGGCCTTAGGCACTGGTGCTGGTGCCACAACACTGCAACCCCTCACAGATACTCTAGTTGTAACGCAGAAACGAGCCCTGCTGCAAAGTATTGCATCAAAAATTGTAATTACACGCCCCTGTTAAACAGGGGCTGAAAAATTGGGCCTTAGGCACTGGTGGTGGTGCCCAGAACCAAAAATGTTCTTACAAGCTATCAGCGTGATCATTGAGGAGGAAGAGGATAATTACTCAGGGATAGTCACTCAGCATCAGCATAGGCAGTCTTTGAAGGGATCTGAGATTTCAAAAAAAATTATTCGGTTACATCAGCATCAGGTGCTTGGTAGCTGGTGGTGATCCAAGACTGATTCATTTTTATGAAGGTCAGTCGATCGACCGAGTCGGTGGACAGACGCACCCTGTGATCGGTTACAAAGCCTCCAGCAGCACTGAATGTGCTTTCCGAGAAAAACGCTGGATGCCGGACAGGCCAGTAGCTCAATTGCATACTGTGCAAGCTCTGGCCAGTGATCCATCCTCAAGACCCAGTAACCCAGAGGATTTTCGGTGGGAAAGGTGTCCAAGTCAGATCTTGCCCCTAGGTATTTCTGCACCATGTAAAACAGACGCTGGCGATGGTTGCTGGAACCGATCATACCTTGGGGCTGCGGACCAAAAAATTGTCTGAACGCATCAGTCAGACGGCCACCTTCTCCACCGCTCCTTCTTTGACTGACCAAAGCCTCAGCAACACGTTGTCCAGAAACAGGAGTTTGTAACCTCCCAGTCTCTGGGAACGCGATGCACAGACCTTTCTGCAAGGCCTCCCGAAGATGTTTCATCCTCTGCTCCCTCTGCGATGGCAAGATAAGGTCCGCAACCTTACCCTTGTAACGTGGACCAAGGAGGGTTGCCAGCCAGTATTGGTCCTTCTCCTTGATACCACGAATACGAGGATGCTTACGCAGGCTTTGCAGGATCAGGGAGGCCATGCAGCGTAGGTTTGCTGAGGCATTCGGTCCGGAGTCCTCTGGGTCACTAAGGACGACATGGTCCGCAGCCACCTCCTCCCAGCCACGTACAAGTCCATGTGTTTCTTGGGACTGATCCCTTAAAGACTGCTGCTGATGCTGAGTGCCAGGCTCCACCTCCATACTGACACAATCTTCCTCCTCCTCCTCCTCGTCCTCTTCCTGTGTGATCGGCGGGCACGCAGGAACACTGTCTAAGTAAAGGGGGCCTTGAGAGCTAAGGAAGTCCTCCTCTTCCTGCCTCTGTTCTGCCTCAAGTGCCCTGTCCATTATTCCACGCAGCGTGTGCTCCAACAGGTGGACAAGGGGGACAGTGTCACTGATGCATGCACTGTCACTGCTCACCATCCTCGTGGCCTCCTCAAATGGTGACAGGACAGTGCATGCATCCCTGATCATGGCCCACTGGCGTGGGGAAAAAAACCAAGCTCCCCTGACCCTGTCCTGGTGCCATAGTCGCACAGGTACTCATTGATGGCCCTCTGTGAGCAGGACGCACAGCACTAACTTGTAGTTTTAGCTGAACACTGTGAGCAGGACGCACCCCACTAACTTGTAGTTTTAGCTGAACACTGTGAGCAGGACGCACTGCACTAACTTGTAGCTTTAGATGAACACTGTGCAGAGGTCTCACTACACTAACTTGTAGGTTTAGCTGAACACTGTGAGGTGGACGCACCACACTAACTTGTAGTTTTAGCTGAACACTTTGAGCAGGACGCACAGCACTAACTTGTAGTTTTAGCTGAACACTGTGAGCAGGACGCACTGCACTAACTTGTAGCTTTAGATGAACACTGTGCAGAGGTCTCACTACACTAACTTGTAGGTTTAGCTGAACACTGTGAGGTGGACGCACCACACTAACTTGTAGTTTTAGCTGAACGCTGTGAGCAGGACACACCGCACTAACTTGTAGTTTTAGCTGAACACTGTGAGCAGGATGCACCGCACTAACTTGTAGTTTTAGCTGAACACTGTGAGCAGGACGCACCGCACTAACTTGTAGTTTTAGCTGAACACTGTGAGCAGGACGCACCGCAATAACTTGTAGTTTTAGCTGAACACTGTGAGCAGGACGCACTGCACTAACTTGTAGTTTTAGCTGAACACTGTGAGCAGGACGCACTGCACTAACTTGTAGCTTTAGATGAACACTGTGCAGAGGTCTCACTACACTAACTTGTAGGTTTAGCTGAACACTGTGAGGTGGACGCACTGCACTAACTTGTAGTTTTAGCTGAACACTGTGAGCAGGACGCAACCCACTAACTTGTAGTTTTAGCTGAACACTGTGAGCAGGACGCACCGCACTAACTTCTAGTTTTAGCTGAACACTGTGAGCAGGATGCACTGCACTAACTGTAAATAGTCTAGCTGCCTGACTGTGGTACTAATAGGATCAAAAGAACACCAGCAATTTTCTTCAGGTAGCTGTAAATACTGTAACAAGACAAGCCTGCCTGTCAGTAAGAAGATAACAGGAACGGATCTAGCTAAACTGAATACAGTGTATATATATATATATATATATATATATATATATATATATATATATATGCAACACCTGGGATGCATATATATACACAATACACTGTAAGTGCAGCTAACTGACTGACTGTTTTGCCTAATCTATCTAACTTAAATCAAATGACACTGTCTGTCTCTCTCTCTCTCTATCTATGAACGCCGGAACACACACTACACAGGGCCGCCTTGCAGGCGGCCTTATATAGTGTGGGGCATGTACTAAATCCCCTGAGACATAATTGGTCAAAGCCTCCTTGGCTTTGGCCAATTACGGCTCTCTGTTCAGACGGCGCTGTGATTGGCCAAGCATGCGGGTCATAGTGCATGCTTGGCCAATCATCAGCCAGCAATGCACTGCGATGCCGCAGTGAATTATGGGCCGTGACTCGCCACACGAATTTGGCGCGAATGGCCCATATCGTTCGCAATTCAGCGAACGGGCGAACAGACGATGTTCGAGTGGGTTCGACTCGAACACGAAGCTCATCCCTAATTATGAGTATCATGCTCGCCTTCTTAAAGAAATTCATTATACTTTCCCAGAAGGATCCAAACAAACCTCCTATGCCTGCAAAAGGATTCCAGGAATCCCCTAACCTCCTCATCTTCCCTTTCTTCCATCCAGGAACTGTTCATGTGTGTGTTGTAAGTGGACAGGTTACCTACTATTTCATTGGGGTCAGAGATATTGTATGTTACCAATAGGGATGAGCTTCGAGTTCGAGTCGAACTCATGTTGGACTCGAACATCGGCTGTTCGCAAGTTCGCCGAACAGCGAATTTGAGGTGTTCGCGGCAAATTCGAATGCCGCGGAACACCCTTTAAAAGTCTATGGGAGAAATCAAAAGCGCTAATTTTCAAGGCTTATATGTAAGTTATTGTCATAAAAAGTGTTTGGGGACCTGGGTCCTGCCCCAGGGGACATGGATCAATGCAAAAAAAAGTTTTAAAAACGGCCGTTTTTTCAGGAGCAGTGATTTTAATAATGCTTAAAGTCAAACAATAAAAGTGTAATATTCCTTTAAATTTCTGAGCTGGGAGGTGTCTATAGTATGCCTGTAAAGGGGCGCATGTTTCCCATGTTTAGAACAGTCTGACAGCAAAATGACATTTCAAAGGAAAAAAGTCATTTAAAACTACTCGCGGCTATTAATGCATTGCTGGTCCGACAATACACATAGAAGTTCATTGATAAAAAAACGGCATGGGAATTCCCCACAGGGGAACCCTGAACCAAGATTTTTTAAAAAAATGACGTGGGGGGTCCCCCTAAATTCCATACCAGGCCCTTCAGGTCTGGTATGGATATTAAGGGGAACCCCGGCCAAAATTTAAAAAAAAAAAATGACGTGGGGGGTCCCCCTAAATTCCATACCAGACCCTTCAGGTCTGGTATGGATATTAAGGGCAACCCCGTGCCAAAATAAGAAATTCTTTACTTAACTCTTCCACTATAGTATTTATTTTGTTGACTGCCTCTCTGTCCATTTGTTGTTCTTCCATCCTCCCCTTTTTCTTCTGCTATAGCTATTAAGGCTCCCATTGTTAATTCATCTGAGGGGTATAATTTCTTTTCAGGTTTTGTCTTACTGTCGTCTTTATGTTCTTCCTTGTCTTTAATTTCTACCTTAGCCATGACATAAGGTGGTGGGGCTGGATATGGGACCAAGGGGGTTGGGAGGTCAAAGGGATTTGTGGATGTGACTGCTGGCACTGGTGCAGTAGGTGGTGGTCTGTTTATGGGATTTTTGTAAATAGTCTGGGGAAATTTCTTTTTGTATTCTTTCAATGCCTTAGACCAGATTTTGTAACAATCAATCATATATTCTTTATTATAGGGAAATGGTGGATAATTGTACTGTTTGTGTTGCCCACATAATTTGGTCACCTCTTCCCAATCCTCTTGACTACAGGGACCGTGTACGGTCAATCCTGATATCTGTAATGCATGTGCTCTAGACAAAATATTTGACCAGAAAGGGTCAGTACAATTTTTTCCATAATTTCCCGACACAAAATCAATTGGTGTAGGTTGATCTGACTTACCACCAGACCCCATTTTGTCCGCTTGATTTCCCATATTTATTTATACACATTAAAAGGAGAACACTTTGTCAAAGAATTAGGACAGACAACAAATCTTTCACCAGTCAGAAATTCAATAGAGGTCCTCACACCTCTGACAGTAAAACCTTCTTGGAAAAGAAAGTAATTGTAGATATTGAACCTCAGAGTTTGGATACAGGGTGGGTCTTCTCTAAAAAGAGGTCCCTTTCCAATTCTGTGCCAGTATCCCCCCGGTACAATTGCAACAAGAAAAGTACAAGAATATTTATATACAAACAATAGACCTGTTTTACACTCTGAGCAGCATCCTGCTCTCAAATATTTAGAACGCCCTGGGCTGTTAAAAACCGAAATCTCCTGACTGTCCGGTCCAATATTCATAATTGCAAGTATTATCCAATTATCAAGTCCTGGGCAACCTAGCGGGGACTATAATCTCTACCTCATATTTTTTTCCAAGTCCTGGCCAACCTAGCGGGGACTGTATCTCTTTATGTCATTCAGCGAGCTACCTGACCACTTTCTTTATCATTCTGAGTCCGTATCAAGGTAAGGGATCACAAAAGTGAAATAGTACTCTTACCTTGACAGGAAACCTCAGAATCCCCACTTCTGACACCACTCAGTAAGGGTTAAGGGTCAGGTGCGCCCCTCCTTCGCTCGAGCTGGACTATGTTGCACACCAGGAGATTTCCTTGATCGATCGGGTAATCAAGAAACCATACACAAGGATGGATTAATCAAGAATACGCTGTATTATAGGAAGTTCACATGTTATATTGGGTAACAACATTATACATCAGTAGGGGCAGACTAAGGGGCAGTCCCCTAGTCTAACCAATCACAAGAGTACAATTATCACAGGTTACATGTTATATGACATATATATATTTGCATAGTATACTGCCCAGAGATATACTAAAAAGTCCCTTATCTAAATATCTAATATCTAAAGTCCCTTATCTAAATATACCCACCCTCTTAACTTTAACGAAACTTATTGGAATATAAGGCCGAGGTGTGAGGTACGCTATGTCTCTTGACAATATTCCAAGATAAGTCTCTCACTTATGACCACAAGCGGCTTCCTGCTAGCTCTTGCATGCAAATAGCATGTTTTCTGCAAAAAGCCTTGCAAGTGCATTTCAAACTTTTCAAACTACAGCATAAGGAAAGTTTCAACTTAAGGCATCACTCTAACATTTATATAAGCATGAGGGAAACCATTTTCCTTACAATTTGCGCCCCCTAATCTGCAGACTTTTAGCACTCCTCGAGTCCCTTCAAATACAGTAGTACTGACCTACCTGATTCCTTTACTGACCACTACACTAACCTACTTGATTTCAACACTGACCAACCTGATTCCTTTACTGACCATTACACACTACACTGACCACTATACTATACTGTCCACTACACTATACTGTCCACTACACTATACTGACCACTACACTGACCACTATACTATCTACTACACTTACCACTATACTGACCACTATACTACACTGTCCACTACACTGACCACCATACTACACTACACTGACCATATACTACACTAACTGACCACCATACTACACTAACTGACCACCATACTAAACTACACTGACCGCCATACTACACTACACTGACCGCCATACTACACTACACTGACCACTAACTGACCACATACTACACTAACTGACCACATACTACACTAACTGACCACCATACTACACTAACTGACCACATACTACACTAACTGACCACCATACTACACTAACTGACCACCATACTACAATAACTGACCTTCTCTCTCTCTCTCTATCCCCCCCCCCCGGGGCCAGTAACACGACTGTCACGAGGGAGTCTCACTAACCTTCGTGTCTGGCTGGCCTGCATCAGTACGGAGGATAGGAGGAGAAGACTGCGGCGGCTCACATTGCTTCTCTCCCCCACGCTGCAGCTGCCATGTTCAGTGTCCGGCGCAGCGCACTGTGATAGGGCGTATGGGGGTCATGTGCGGAGGCGGGACTTCAGGAGCAATCATGGACAGGCCAGCCCTACTCCTCACATGACCCCCATACGCCCAATCACAGGGCGCCGGACACTGAACATGGCGGCCGGAGCACGGGGGACACAGGAATTTAAAATTAGGAGGAGGCAGCCAGTGACAAATACTGGTGCCCCCCTAAATGTCGCGCCCAGGGCCACGGCACCCCTTGCACTCCCCACGCTATGCCACTGCTATCAGCAGAGCGTCCTTCACTGCACAAGTGCACATTTAGAGTTCCCCAAGGGAGACATTTCCATAACAATTGCCAGTATTGCCCAGGATCGGGCAGGATCGAGATTCCTCTTGTAACATTCACCGTAGTGACAAACATTTAAAGTCTCTTTGTGGAACTGACATTGTTAACTTCAGTTCAATGAGTAGGCTTGAAACAAGTAACAATGGGGCCTCCGACCCCCGGTTCTTTCCCAATCTCCGGTAGTAATAACTTGCTTACATGATTCTTAGGGCGGTGAGACTCTTGCAACTTCACTCGCAGTGAACATTTCCTCCCTTAGAATCAGCTAGCGGATAATATGAGGTGCAGTCTTTAAGAGTCCAACACACACTAACAACTTTACATCATTATAGAAAGGTTTTTGATTGGGCGGGACTTTGAGTGAAACACACGGATGCAGTAAAGAAGTGAATTGAGAAGTGGTTTATTAATTGAGTCAATTTTTTAGAACGTAGATTGAAAGTACATTACATATAGTATGTCATTGTTTCAAGATAAATCATCACGTATAGATACATTGTCATATCGAATAATAAAACAGTATTTTACATATACACAGGTCACGTAATAACATGATTCATTGTATTGTAGGAATACTCACAAAAGTAGCTTGCGCATTAAAGCGTCAATAGAAATATTAGTTGAGGTAAGATAAGTAGGAAAAATAATATTAAAAACTTGCATCTTGACTCTAATGGAAAATGCAAGACAGTATTTTACAGTTGCACGGGTCACATAAGGGCGTGATTAATTGCAGTGTAGGTAATACTGAAACCAGAAAAAGGATGCATTAAAGCATCACATTAGGAAAAAAGGAGAACTTATACTTGATAGAGAGGAACGGCCATAGTGAGTTCATGAATGGGTAGTTGTAACGGTAGTTGTTAGCTCTACGCGTTTCGGGACCTTTAAGTCACTCGTCAGGAGCAAGACCGTAATAATCATCTAAGAAAATAAAAATAATAATAGGGACATTATGATAATCTGGAAAATGAGTGGGCAAATGCAGGGAATGTGAAACACCCCCTCACACATCCATACATTTGTCCTTACTACTTACATGCGTGTGGTTGCGCAGAGCGGTGAGTACAGCCGCGCAAGTCAACCCGGCCAATATTGTCAGTCCCGGAGCTGAGGGGACCTGTCCAGGCAGCATAAACCAGCAGCGACAACATCCCTAAATGGTACAAGTGGAGAAGTGAGGACGGAGTGTGGGTGAAAGGGAGCAAAAGAGTGAACTGAGAGGCCCCAAAATAGGGACCTGCTGGAAGAAAGAGGGCTTGTGGATGTGGTGCACAAGGAATGAAGGCGGGTATGAGTGAAAAGTGAAGTGAAGCAGAGAATGAAAAAAGTGGGGAACAGGGTGAAGTGGAGGGGTGAAGTGCTGGAGGGGAGCGAGGAAAAATGAAGATAGGGGAAAGAAAAGAAAGCGAGGGGGGAAAAGACAGGAAGGGGGGGAGGGTGAGAGAGGGGGACTGGAAATAGAAAATAAAAAAATACAAATTGAAAAGTGAAGACAGTGTTACCTAGTACGGGTTAAGTTGGACCAGAGAGCCAAAAGGAAAGTGATGTGGTGAAGGGAGGAAAGCCAGAGAGGCAAGTGCAGGTCACAGTTAGGGGGGAAGCCCCAGCAGGGAGAGCCATCCTAGGCCAGCCACCAACGTCATGCTATTTAGCAGGGTGGGGAGCGGGGGGACACACCAAATGACTGGCCGCCAAACCCAGCGTAACCAGCCATGGGCGCCAACCAAATATCCCCGCTGCTCGGATGGTAAAACATTCCGGCTGATTTATAGGCGTCTCTAAGGCGCCAACCAGCTGGCAATAAGGCATGCCGCTGACGAGCAGTGGGGGAAACCCCGCCCACCCCGTGTGAGAGGGGGCGGAGGGGAAGCCTCCAGTGCACGTCACAGCTCCAGGACATGACAAGGGTCCACTTTTCTATCTGGGATCCCATGGGCAGGGTATAATGGTTTCAATAACGGATTTAGATCCTTGCATTGAGGGCATTCGGTGCTAAGCCTGTCACCGCAGTAGGGGTTGATTTTAGGATTCAACGTTCTTGGCAATCTTCTGCCATACTTCCCATTAATTCCTCATCACTTTCACTCCATTCTTCGCTGTCCGGCATTGCATTCAGATCGGACTCAAATAGACCAGCCAGCAAGATGTTAGCCTCTGTAATGTTAGAACACTTTTGGTCCAATACACAGTCATATACAATTGGCATTGTCACACATGCCTCGAGAGCACCTCTCTTATCGACCGCTAACTCCACTTTCCTCTCAGGCACACTGCTTTCATTCTTCACTGGCTTACCCGATTCTGGTATTTTCCCTTTGAGCGGTTCAGTCAGGGTGAGTAGCTGAGCCCGACCTCTGCCCCTAGCAGCGATTAACGTGTGGAGTCCAGGGGAAGTCATCGACACAACGTTTGCAGCTTCTCGCTCGATTTGGGCGACGGCCGGTAGACTCTGAGTACCGCTTCCAGCAGGGACAGCAACATTTCCACTCTGGTTCATCTTAAAATCCTGGAGGGTTGTGTGGTAGAGACGATCCTGAACAAGTGTTTTCTGCAAAAACCACCCATGATCCAAGGCCTCAACTGGGGGGTCAGACTAGAACACTTCTCACAGATCAGCCCCAGCGCCTCGTAACCTCTGACTGTATACAGGGCGAGTTGACCTCTGGTGCGTACCGCACTCCGGTGTCAGTCAGAACACTCTTCGACCGATCCCAACTGAGATCCATCCCTGAAAGTTACATCGCCCAATCCGACATCGTGCTCCAAAATTGCCCCATCTTCTTCACTATGGAAAAGAGAGAACCTCTAAGGTGGGATTTTAAAGGCACTACCAAAAGAGAAATAGAGATTTTACAAATATCATATAAATTTATTGTAGAAAAATACATAAAATGTAAAACATAAAATTGGTTACAAAAAAATCAGGAATACACAAATTGGGGATACAGAATCCTATACCCAACGTGTTTCGGAGATGAGTGTATTCTTCTTCATCAGGGGTTTAACAGGAAACATAGTATCAAGATTCAAATATAATGTTCAACAGTGAGTTAATATCTCCATTTAATCAAAAAAGACCAAAATAAAGACTATAAATGCTTGATAACTTACATCTTGATTAATTGTGTGAACAAAGAGGTATCCAAATTAATTTAAAATGGAGGAAAACCCTGTCACATGAAGCCCCTCACCTGTCCCACCCATATTATGACTGTTTGACAAAAACCTTCATGGGTGGGAATTCTCCAGCCCAAAATATGATGATAATAGGGAAGGATATATACATGTATATGGACTGAACCCCAGGTCAATGAAGAGGGGCAATTGTATTCTTAAGTGCAGCAAGAAAGCACATGTACAGGGGCCCATGAAACGGAAGCCTGGGAAAAAGATCAACTTATAAAAAAATAAGGAGAGACATAAATGGTTATAATCATAAAGTCTTCCAATGTGAATCTAGAAATCCCACACCTATGCCCCTTATGCTTGTTCCCATCCCACCCCTGTTTCAGAATATGGCCTTTCCCCCTCATACCCTCAATCTCAAAAACAGTTTGACTACTCCAAAAAAGTAAATATGAACTACAAACAATCACATGAATTCACATCCACAGCTCATCCTTTTTCATCAAGTGCCAACTTTCCTAATTCCCTACCACCCAAACCCAAAAGACAAGGGAAACGCCAAAAAACTGCCCGAAAGAACAACACTAATATCCAGGATAGTAATCCAAATTCTTTGAATCCCCCTAATCCTTCTCCCCCTCCCCCACGTACATCAGTGCCCCTTCTCTCCTCTTCCACATGCACTATGGAAGTCACTGAGAACAGTAATACTAATACCCCCAACTGCGATACAAAGAACCCACAACACATTTTGGATACTAATCTGTCTCAACAACCAGATTCTCCCTCCATTTCACATGCTGATCCTGGAATTCTAAAGGAATTACCCATCATTCAGTTTAACTCATCAGAACACACAGAATCTACTACTACTACTACTACTACTACTACTGTAGACTACCAGCCTACTCAAACACAGGACACACCTTTTTTAGTCCTAACCCCCCTTGATGCCCTAAAAAGAAAACTAGAAGAGGCAGAAGAGGGGGGGAGAGTAGGAAGAAGAATCAAAACCAAAAGACAAAATTGCCAAACTATAAAATTCTTCAACCTCTCCTCGCATCATCTAACTCCAAAAGAAACCTAACTTTTAAATAAAGGCCTAAACTTTGCCCCTACCACATATCCCAATCCATTTACTCTTTTTGTTGACTTCAACAAATTTGTCCGAAACCTGACAGTAAAAAGATTTTACTATATCAAATCCACTACAAACAATGTCACTGTTAGCACAGATACTGAGGATCTGTCACGGGACTCCATACCCAATAACAGTTCAGAAGCATCGTGTCTAGCCATACTAGAAGAACTATACAATGATGATGACATGTTTGCTTCTCACCTTACACAACACCTCCCCATTTCCCAGCCAATACAACACACCACGTTGCGGCCCAAATCAATATTTAATCCCAGTCATGCAAAAGGCCCCTTCATAAATAGTTTTTATCAGGTGGTTTACTTTGATATAAAACGGATGTGCAAACCCATCACGTCTCACCGAATGGCCAACAACTTTACCCCACCAGAAAGATCATTGCTTAAAAATCTAATCGAAAATTCTTCCATTATAATTAAATCAGATAAGGGAGAGGTGGTGTTGTCCTACAAAATAGAGACACTTATCTAAAGGAAGCTTGTAGACTTCTATCTGAAAAAAACACTTACACACGACTCCCCAGTGATCCACTCCATCAATTCTGTAAAGAAGCTCAGATTTTAGTTTAAAAGGCCCTTGATGACGACATCATTAACAAAGCAGAGGTATCTTTTCTATATAGAGAATATTATAACACTCCATATTTTTATCATCTCCCTAAAATTCATAAAGACTCAAAGCCCCCCCCCGGACGCCCAATTGTGGCCGCAATGAAAAGTGACAGTAGTTTCTTTTCCATCTATATTGATCATTTCTTACAACCTTTAGCACAAAATCTGCCCACCTACATACGAGATGGTACTCACCTTATAGATACCTTACAAGCCTATAACTGGGAACCCACTTACCAGTGGGTGTCCCTTGACGTTAACTCCCTATACACATCAATGCCCCATGATGTCGGTCTCAGGGCAGTACAACGCTTTTTAACACAAGATCCTCTCATTAACCCAAAACAGGCCAACTTCATCATTGATTCAACACATTTCTGTTTGACACATAACTATTTTTCCTTTGACTCCAAATTCTAACTCCAAATTCAGGGCACAGCTATGGTCGCAAATTACTTATATATCTGGAATAACAACCCCTTCTCCAAAAACATTGTCTTTGTGGGACGCTAGATAGATGACATAATTATCATCTGGGACGGACCGATTCATCTATAACTGAATTTGTTACCCATTGTAATTCCAATGACTTAGGACTCTTTTACCTCCGTCTGCAGCCCGGACAGCCTGGCTTTCCTAGACCTGGAACTTCATCATACCACCAATACCATTTATGCTAAAAACTACACTAAGCCCACGGCAGGAAACTAATTTCTCCACTTTGACAGTTGCCATCACCCCAGATGGATTTCAAATATCCCTAAAAGCCAATTCAATCGCTTGAAACGCAATTGTACACATAATACAGATTACACCACACAAGATAACCTCCTCAAAACCAAATTTGAGGACAAAGGATACCTGTCAACCCTAGTAGATAAGGCCTTTGAAAATTTCCTAGATCACACATCTACCACCAATCTAAGAGATCCCACTCACTCCAAAGTAACTGCTTCCACTGAAATTCAAACAACTAGGTTCATTACACAATTCCATGCCTAACACAAAAAGATGGAAGGCATTTTCAAGAGACACTGGAATATACTACTGGAAGGTCCACTATTAAAACCAAGTCTTTCCAATGTACTTAAAATAGCATATCGAAAAGCCAAAGATAATAAGAGTCGCATAGCACCCAGTGAACTAAAAACTGCTAAAACCAAACCCACACCATCCCTCACATTCCTGTCCATCAAAGGCATGTACCAATGCAAAAAGCTACAATGTCTGACTTGTAGTTTTTTGACACACCGTCAATAAAGCTTTGTTACTAAAGGGAAAACCTATTCCTTAACCACTTGCTTACTGTGCACTTAAACCCCCCTCCTGCCCAGACCAATTTTCAGCTTTCAGCTGTCGCACTTTGAATGACAATTGCGCGGTCATACAACACTGTACTCAAATGAAATTTTTATCATTTTTTTCCCACAAATAGAGCATTCTTTTGGTGGTATTTAATCACAGCTGGGATTTTTATTTTTTGCTAAACAAACGAAAAAGATGGAAAATTTTGAAAATGGGCGGCACTGATGGGCACTTATGGGCACTGGTAGGTGACACTGATGGGCACTGATAGGTGACACTGATGTGCAGCACTGTTGTTGTGGCACTGATGTGGGCGCTGATGGGTGGTGATGTGGGCGCTGATGGGTGGCACTGTGGGCACTGATGGATGGCACTGTGGGCACTGATGGATGGCAATGTTGGCACTGATGGATGGCACTGTGGGCACTGATGGGTGACGCTGGTGGGCACTGGTAGGCGGCACTGCTGCCTATTGCTAGGTGTCACTGATGATCGCCGTGATCGGGACTGATGTCCCTCTCACGGCCGCCGGTGATAGGGTTTTTTTTCCTCCTCACGCTGTCAGCACGAGGAGAAAAAATAGCCGATTACCGGCTCTGTTTACATCACATAATCAGCTGTCATTGGCTGACAGCTGATCATGTGGTAAGGGGTCGGGACCGACCCCTTACTCTGATCTGTGATCAGGCGAGTCTCATAGACTCGCTGATCACTGAGCGCGCCGCGCGCAACCTGCAGGGGGCACGCAGGCCGTTCGTGCACGGGACGACGTCAATAGACGTCGTCCCGGCAATGTAGGTCCGCGCTGTTGCCGTCATTTGGCAATAGCGCGGATCTGAAGAGGTTAAATGAATTCCACAATTGCTCTTCTGAATTCATAGTTTACTGTGTAACCTGTCCATGTGGCCTACTTTATGTAGGCCGCACCATCCGAACCTTACGCAAAAGGTTCGGAGAGCACAAAAGGTCCATTGAGGGTGACTCTGACCTGACTATCCCCAAACATTTTAAAACCTTTCATCAGGGTTCCACTGCTGGACTTCGAGTTTAAGTTTTCGACCAGATATTCAGGTCTCTCCCTGTGGCAGAGCGATTCAAGCTTCTCTGCGAAAGGGAGACATTCTGAATTTATACTTTAGATACCCTCGCGCCTGGAGGCCTAAACGAGGGCATAGAGATCAACTCACTGCTATAACCAAGTTTTACCTAATATTCCAGCAAAATCTTTATAGTTAAAATAAAAATTAAAAACGAATAATTCCCTATATATTGTCAATCACTACCCCCAAACAAGTTATTATTATGTGCGTATTCATACACTTGTGCACATACATGAGTATGCACAAGTTGTGCATCTAGTGTGTGCACCTGCCTTTGAGTATGTGCCAATGTATAACTAAATATAATAATCCTCTTAATAAATAATTTTCCCATAATATATAGAGTAACACGGATTAAGTAGATGTATATATGCACACATATGCAAGTGTACATTTTTGTATGTGTATGTATAGAAATGTGTGTTTCTTCTGGTCTGTCGGAATAACCCCTCTCTCAATTATATATTCCTTCACAGTATCCCTATAGTCCTAGAGAAAATAACATAATCAACACATAGAATCATCCATAAGTAAGTACAATATATATAGGATAGTCTTTTTGTTCTGATTATTTGATCCTATAGACCGGTTTTCCCAATATGTCTCCCTACAGATACACGCATGTTAACAGTATATAAAAAAAAATAATGATTCATCCCATTGTATGTCTATATATATATATATATATATATATATATATATATATATATATATATATATATATATACACACATGTGTGTGTGCATACATGCACGTATGTATGTGTATCTGTATGCACACGTGTGTATGCATATATACATATCTATATAATAATAATTTTCATTTTTTAAAACAATTAATTTCATTAATTTTTCTTTTTCTCCTCTTATCATTATTCTCGTTATTATTTTTCTTCATCATTCTAGTTTATTGTAGATTAATTTATTCTCAGAAAATTGATTGGTTAATTGGTACACCAGGTGGCTAATCAATTAAACAATAGTTCCTATACTTTTATATACTATTGTTCATCTGCTTCATCTAATAATTAATTTTTAACTGTTATTCTAATTCAAATTTTTTATGGCAATCTCTCTTAATGTTAATAGCTTGTCTTTTTCAAATTATTAATTTTTTAATACAGACTTTTGTGTCCATTACATGCATCACCTTGTAGCCTCCCACCAGCAACCATCTGACACAGTGACGTCTGGCTGACAATTCTCCTCTGCGCCCACCACATCAAGCCTGGGACACCACCGCCGCCGCCAAGCTTGACAGGACTGCACTACACCAAACCAGGACTCCTGTGATACCTTTTGGTCGCTACCTAATGATGTGCACCCAAACAACTGCAATCTAGTGAGTGCAACTATTTGTGAATAAAGTGTACTTTTATAATTACTTCACTCAGATTGGCGTTGCTCTTTTGTCTTTTATGTTCCTATTACCAGAGTAACTTCTGCTCCTCAGCTAGCTGCCTTTCCAGTGTGGATCTCCAGACTTTCACAATCCCTGAGGTTATCATCCAGGACAAATGGACTTTTAACTTTGGATTACTCACATTAATTTGTCATTTTGTAATTGCCTTTACTTCCTATCCATGCTATATAATTGTGTACGGTTAAAAGGCTGACTTGCTTTTACCATATCCTAGCTTGTGTCTGGGAGTGCCCTGGTGCAACAAACATTGTTGTCCAACATGAATTGAGAATGTATGTCAAATGAAAGAATGTATATCAATAAGGAAATAGTTGTATATCTCTGGTCATCAAAGACAATGAACTTAAATTGACCATACCCTGTATATACAGTCACATCACAGACCGGCAGATAGGCTGGGGGGGAACGAAAAAAATCAGGGGATGCTGTAGATAGGTCCAATCGGACATTCACAGATGTAGTTAGAACTATATGAATTCCTCGATAAAAAAAAAACCCAAAAATATATAAGTATTTAAGCATCAGTAGCCCCCGCTAATGGTGAGGCATTTGAATTCCATTTAATAATGGAGCAGGAAAAAGAGAGGAGCTCCATATTACTGACTATGAATATATTGCATCAGGTATCAGCATCTCCAAACACGTCTCCCCAGTCGCCATGTCTGTCTGTCTGTGAGAATGGTGTTTAAATATCTGTGTCAAAATTAGTGGGTGCCACCCATCGAATGTCGATCAGCTGCATGTGGCTGTAGACTGCCCAGGACTCCAGGTTGCCCCCTGAGTCGCGCATGCGCCACGCCTCCCCATGGCACATGCTCGGCATACGTCACACGCACAGCAGAGTGACGCAATGCATCCACATGCCACCGGCACGGCCATATCTCTTTAGGAAGACGCAAACGGTCACCATGGAGACTAAGAGGAGTGAACCAGGCAGATGACGATGTGAGTCGCTCCTATAGAAAGCTCAAAAGAAAGAGTCTTTGCCATCCCGGGCACACATGTGTTACCGCATTAATATGTGAAAAGAAAAAACACAAAAACGAGATTTATGTTTTGATTAATAAAATATGTATGCATAAATATGTATATTATGTTTTATGGGGTGGCATAACACCATGTATTGTTTGGCTGCAAAGAGCAATAAAAAACAATCATAAATTCACCCCAAAGGAGTATAACTGCAAGTAGAGAAGGATCACAGTCAAATAAAGTCATGGCAGGGCGGTGGGGAATGCATGTGACAGCGTTGACATACAGAGAGCATCAAGACCAACGTATAGCCAAAACAATGTACATAGGCAGACACCATAGCCCATCAATCGCAAAAAAATAGAGAATAATATCATAAAGAGAAAATAGAGGGAAAGAGAGCAAAGAAATTGAGTTTCCAAGTAAACCAGGGCCTATATGTGCATGTACAGGGACAGAAAGAGCCAACAAAAGGAGCAAAAAAATAGAGAATAATATCATAAAGAGAAAATAGAGGGAAAGAGAGCAAAGAAATTGAGTTTCCAAGTAAACCAGGGCCTATATGTGCATGTACAGGGACAGAAAGAGCCAACAAAAGGAGCAAAATGAGATTGTTCAATTAGTTGAATAAGAAAGGAATATATCAATTCCATTCGCAGACTCTATACATGAGTCCATCAATATCATTACTTTTCCATCCCTCCTGAGGTAAAGCCCTCAAGAAAGGGCTTGAAGCAAACCACATCATTGAGTCCAGGGGGGTGTGTAACCCTCACAATATAAATCCAACGCAATTCACGTTGAAGGAGACTTTAATTCCAGTCACCTCCTCTTGGATTGGGATGGATACAATCCAAGATAAAAAATTTGGGGAATTTCATCTTCTTCACTTCACTAATCAGACACACGTGGCGACACTTCCTTATCCTCCTCTGCAGAGCGGGAGCTCCTCCCCCTGCCAACAGATTTGTGCAAATGTTTCTTGGGAACTGTGGCGCCTGCCTCCTTCTTGCTGCAGCGCGCCAAAACTGTAACGGAGTCCATTTTAAGGTCTGTTTTAACCCTTACAGCACTGACGGGAAGTGTCAAAAGACCAGGCTGATTCTTTCCTATGAGCATTGAGACTTGTTGGTTCTTCCCCACACTGATAGTACACACAACAAGTCTATAAGAAGGGTAAATGTTACTTGCTACCTTCCCACAGGGCCAGTCGAACTCCCGATGGAGCTGAAGCCGATTGCTATGGGCGACTGCTGCAAAGACAACACCTTAGCCCCACGCTGGGTGCCAAATGTAGCAGAATATCTAACCTCTTCCAGTCTAATGAGAACCTTTGAGGCCACAGACCGCTGACATCATTCAATATGTAGTGGGTTGTGCGGCATGGTGGGTGCAAAGATGGTGAAAGTCATTGGGCGCCAGACACTTCTTGGATGCAAAAGAGGTTTTATTTCTTTTAACAGTCCTTTTTATATTTTTGCAAGGGAAAGAGGGATAGGGCCAGGACACCCTTAAGTGGTTGCAATTTCAATAGGCAGACTCCAAGACTTCAATAGGAAGACAGCCGTACAGGGAAAGGCCCCAGCAAGGTTCCACTTCTACACGTGCAGGTTTGCTGTCTCCTATGGCAACAGTTTTTAACAGTTCCTAACAAAAAGTTCAACAATTCTCTCAACTTCACTACAATGTCCACTTGTAGCTCTTGAGCCCCTTGCTTTCCTAGTCTCTCACTGGATTCTCTGATTAACTGACTCTGAATCCCTTGGGCTCCTCAAGGCTTTTTGCGTTGGTATCTCCCTCAAGTGTCACCCATGATTCCCTGCTGAGTCCCTAGCTTGGCACTCCAGATACTCCTTAAGCTTCACCCCTGGCTTGACACACAAGGCTGCTCTGCAAGCTTCACCTCCGCTGGTTGGGTCCCTGACTTGATCACCGCTTGACGTTTCCCGATTCTCCACCGTGCCTGTTCAGTGAGAATGTTGCTCCAGTACTTGCTTCAGTTACTCACTGAGGTCCCTGGTAAAGGTGGTTGGTCCCTTAGTGGCGACAGCTTCCCTTCTACCTCCGACCACGACAGGTTCTCCGGCCGCCAGAACCGTCACGTTTGGTTGGACTGCAAGCCGCAGTCCCAACCCTGCACTGCCCCTGGATAGGCCCTCACACAGCCTGGCAGCCAGATGCCCCTGGATAAGCCCAATTTCCGGCCTAGCAGCCCAGAGCATACGACACACATCCATCCAGACGGCAGTTCGGGTGGCACAGAACATAGATCACCTGACTCCACTTGAATATATAGGTTCCCCCAGCAGGCTAAGGGATTCAAGAAAACCCCTGCTCATTGGCTGAGATATCCCATATAACCATAACTTGACCTTGAAATGTCCTTCTCACATCTAATGCCACCAAGTGCCTGGCCACCTAGTGGCAGAAGAGAAAAGTGCAAAAAGGCCAAACTTAGGGAGAAATCAATGGATCTCTAACAACTATCTACAGTAGCTACTCCTGACAAGGAATTTGATGAGGAGCTCCCTGACTAAACCCCAGGGTGCTACATACAAATCCTCTTTCCCCCCAATCCCCCCTCCCAGAACAAATCCTCTTCCTCCCAATTCCTGTCCTAGCACATATCCTCTCCCTGCACCCCCTTAAAATTCCTCCTATCGGCACAAATTATCTCCCCCTTCCAGCACTACCCTTCTCACCTACAATTTCCCCATCCCCTGCAAAACAAATCCTCCTAGCCCCAAGCACCCCTCTCACCACAACCTCCCCCCCAAACCCCCCTTCCCAGCATAAATCCCCTCCCCCAAGCACAAATCTCCCCCTACCCCTAAATCCCTCCTCCCAGCACAAGTACCCCCATCTCAGCACAAATCCCCCCATTCCTCTGTTTCAGGTCAAATCACCCCTCAAAAGCCTCCTCCCATCACAAATTCTTGACCCCCTTCTAACACAAATCCTCTTCCCTCTTTTAGCACAAATCCTTCTTTTACAAATCATCTTTCCTAGTACTACACCCCCCCCAATTACCCCTCCCAGCACAAATCGTCTTCCCCACCCGGCAGCAAAAATGCAACTCCACCCACCTAAAGCTTCCCTCCCAGCACAAATCCCCCCTCATCACAGGACAAATCCTCTGCCTCCTCCCACCAATTTTTCCCTCCAATTTCCCTCCACCCCTTCCCCCCATCATTATCCCCCCTCAATTCCCCTTCTAGCCCAACCCCCCTCCCCAAAATTCCCCCTTAGGGCTCTTTCACACGGGGGGCGGATCAGTAATGATCCGCCCCGTGAACACCCGCTTGCTCAGCGGGGATCGCTCCGCCGATCCCCGCTATGCAGGAAGATGACAGGTCTGTCGCTGCGCACTGTGCAGCGACGGACCTGTCAGAGCGCCGCTCTCCCCTATGGGGGATCGGATGATGACGGACCGTAGTGTCCGTCGTCACCCGATCCGATCCGAAAACGGATGGAAAAGTAGGGTTTTCCTCCGTTACACTTTTCGGATCGGAGCGGGTCGGATGTCAGCGGACATGTCACCGCTGACATCCGACGCTCCATAGGGATACATGTATGTCATCCGAAAACGGAAGGATGAAAAACGGACATACGGATCATCAGTGTGAAAGAGCCCTAACAGCAAAAGATCTCTTCCCACCTCTAGCACAGCCCCCCCAACAGTAAATCCTCTCCTTTCTCAAATCACATTACCTTTTTACATCTTCTTCCAGTTTGATAAATTATGGTCATTGGCTCTCACTACTAAAAAAAAATAATATAGCCTAGTGAATTAAACCTTATGGTCTGTCTTAAAGTTTATATATGCCCTTTGTGCTTCTTGGCTTCTTGACACACAAGCAGAATGTCGGGAGAAAAAAAAACAGCCCATATTCTGCCTGTGTGCATATCGGTCTGTCCGACACTACAGCTCAGTGAGGGTAGATCGTTGCGCTCACCTCGCATGACCTGACCTGAGCTTAGGTTGCATGAAAAAAAAAAAAACTGTAGTGTGTGCCAGGCTTTAGTCTACCTTTAGAGTTCCTTTATGTGTGTTTTCACTCTGAACATTTGTTAATATTTTACCAAGAGTAAAGATTATTTTGCAAAGACTAAAAGTTCCTTAGCAGCCTTTATTGCAAAGACACAGGACTGCTGTGAAAACAAAATGGCAAACCTCATCATCTGCAGTGTTCTGGTCACCGGTTCTAGCCGTGGAATTGGCCTGGAGTTAGTGAAGACTTTTCTCAACAAACGGAATCCACCAGAACATGTCTTTGCAGCATGTCGGAATCCAGAAACAGCTCAGGAACTCAAATCATTGACCTCCAAACACTCAAAACTTGTGATTGTCAAGATGGATGTAACAGACAAAGCCAGCATTGAAGATGCCTACAGTGTGGTAAAGAAGACCCTGAAAGGACGTGGACTGAACTTACTGATCAATAATGCTGGTATTGCTATCTTCCACTCAGCTAATGAAACTACAGCAGAGGACATGATGAGAGTTTATGAAACTAATACGGTAGGACCAATGCTGCTTACTCAGACATTTGCTCCCTTGCTGAAGAAAGCCGCACAAGAAAATCCTAATGAAGTAATGAGCTGCAGCAAGGCTGCCGTGATCCACACATCCAGTAGTTTAGGGTCTATATCAAGCACCACACATTTGTTTCCAGATGCTCTTATAGAATACCGCTGCAGCAAGACAGCGCTGAATATGTTAACACGATGTCAGGCTGAGGCCTACAAATCTGATGGGATTATTGCTGTAGCTTTCGAACCTGGCTGGGTCCAAACTGACATGGGTGGTCCAAAGGCTCCACTGAAGCTGCATGAGAGCGTGGGGGGGATGATGGAAGTGTTTGACACCCTGACAGACAAACACAATGGAATGTTCCTGGACTATACAGGACTGACTTTACCGTGGTGAGCTGGAAGTCTGTTAGTGTCAATAGAAATTGTACGATCTGTACTACAGATTCATGTAATTCTGAATGTAGACCTCAGCAATTTTAGAGGGGTTTTTGTGAAATGATGACATCATTTTTTTAAAAGTTGAAAACTGCAGCTGGTCGCTAATCATTAAAAAATAAGCCACAAAAGACTATAAGATATATATGTGTCCTGTCACTTTTTTTGATCCATTTGAGCCATTTATTAACCATGAGTGAAAGAAAAGTTTGTGTTATCATTCATATTCTCTGAAAAATAGCCAAGAAATCATAAATTCTGCCAGAGTATGTAAACCTATGAGCACAACTGTATGTGTTCTGTCACTTTTTTTGATGAACTGCACAGGAACATTCTAACGGTAAGGGAATATCAGACCCAAGTGAGGTTTGCGTGGGCTGACTTTTTAGAGAAAATCAGACTGGTCACTGGTGAATGCTGATTGGTTGGTGTTGGGGGCTAGTTGGTGCTTCACGCTGGTTGGTAATGAGTGTTGGCTGGTGGTAGGTGCTAGATGAGGGTAGGTGCTAGATGCAGGTGGATGCTGGTTGCTGATAGGTGGTAAGAATGCTGGTTGGTAGTTGGTGGTGGTTTTTGTTGGATGCTGGTTGATGGTAAGCGCTGTTTTGTAATGGATGCTGGTTACTAGCAAGTGCTGCTTTGTAATGGATGCTGGTTGGTGGTAGCTACTAATTAGTGCTAGATTCTGGATTGTAATGGATGTTGGTTGGTGGCGAATACTGGTTTGTGATTGATTCTGGTAGGTGGTGGGTGTTGGTTGGTGGTGGATGATGGCTTGTGATAGGTGCTTGTTGCTGATAGATCCGAATAACCAAAAAGTATAGCGCTGCCCCCTTAAAAAAACTAAACATATGTGGTAGAAATATAAAATTTTATAACTTGCGCTTATGCTAACGTGAAATTAATGGATATGAAAATTATTATAATGATGAATAAAAGGTATAGGTGCTACAACTCTAAATCTAAATATTCAATTCAACATATACATACTCAAAAAGTGCGCAATCCTAAACAATGTATATTCAAATAAATGAAAAATGAAAAAAATCCTATATTATCCACTTCCAGTCCAAGAACGTCATATGACGTCTTTGACTTTCATTGGTGATATCTGAATAATGCCTGCAGCTCCAGGCATCATTCAGATATTTACTTTTTCAGCCAGCAATTCTGTGCACCTTAAGAATGATTCAGCTGCTTGATCGTTCTTACAGGCAGCGGGAGAGGACATACCCACCTCCTGCCGCCCTCTGGAGCTTCTCCCAGTGCTTCTCCCACGTCGTCTGTACAATCAGCGACCCGGAGAAAGAATCTGCCGCATAAAGAGCATAGAGATTTCCGGTGACCAGATGGGCACCAGTCATCTCTATGACCGTTGAAGGCCCGGGCGCGACGGTATGACGTCATGTCCAGGGTGCGGATGTAAACAAAGCCGAGATCTTGGCTAGAAAGAATCAGAGCTGTCTTTTTTTTTTCTTTTGATCTGATGCTTTCCAGTCTGGAGGAGAGATGTGGGGTCTATACATCTCTCCATAAAGAGGACCTGTCACTCACCATTCCTATTACAAGGGATGTTTACATTCCTTGTAATAGAAATAAAAGTGATCAAAAAATACATTTAAAGAGAAAGTGTAAAAGTAAAAAAAAATAAAGTAAAATTAACAATAAAAAATGTTTTTTTAAAGCGTCCTGTCCCTATGTGCTCGCGCACAGAAGCGAACGCATAAGTAAGTCGCGCCCACATATGTAAACGCCATTCAAACCGCATATGTGAGGTATCGCCGCATGCATTAGAGTGAGCGCAACAATTCTAGCACTAGACCTCCTCTGCAACTCTAAACTGCTAACCTGTAAAAAAAAAATGAAAGCGTCGCCTATGGAGATTTTTAAGTACCAATGCTGGACGCAATTAAAACTTTTTTTTTCCCCAAAAAAACGCGTTTGAAAAATTGTTGTGCAAATACTGTGTGACATAAAAAGTTTCAACAACTGCCATTTTATTCCCTAGGGTGTCTGCTAAAAAAAAATGTATAATGTTTGGGGGTTCTGAGTAATTTTCTAGCAAAAAATATGATGATTTTTACATGTAGGAGAGAAGTGCCAGAATAGGCCCAGTACAGAAGTGGTTGATAAAGACCACATTATATAATCAAATAAATGTCCATATGTGTTCTCAGTGCAAAGAATGGATATCCGTGCTCTTAAAGCGGAGTTCCACACAAAAATGGAACTTCCGCTTTTCGGAACCCTCCCCCCCTCCGGTGTCACATTTGACACCTTTCAGGGGGGAGGGGGGTGCAGATACCTGTCTAAGACAGGTATTTGCACCCACTTCCGGCATAGACTCCCATGGGAGTCTATGCCTCTTCCCGTCCCCACCGCGCTGTCTCCTGGGAACACACAGCTCCCAGGAGAGAGCGGGAACCACTTGGGACGCGCAGCGCGACTCGCGCAAGCGCAGTAGGGACCCGGGAAGTGAAGCCGCAACGCTTCACTTCCTGATTCCCTCACCTAGGATGGCGGCGGCAGCTGCCGAGAACCGAGCGGGTTCTCGGCGTCCCCTGCCGACATCGCTGGACCCTGGGACAGGTAAGTGGCCATGTATTTAAAGTCAGCAGCTGCAGTATTTGTAGCTGCTGGCTTTTAATTTTTTTTTTTTTTGGCGGTGTGGGTGAACCCCCGCTTTAAGCAGTGTATTCTCTTACAGCAAAGGGAAAATTAAAGCCTCTTACCAGAAAGGATGGATCCCAGATTACAGGGATCAAACATATTTCATAGCAATGAAACCACCTGCGATATTCCACTCTGTGGGCTCCAATACGAGACCCCCCTCCCGCTGAAATGATCACTTCACCAAAGCTTGGGAATGCTTTTCAAATGATTCCGCCTCCACCGATAATTCTGCTTAATGCTCTCCAGCGTCACACAACAGGTGATCACAGCCGGCGCCTTCACAGGATTTCCTCCACTTTCTAACAAACCACCCAAACTGGTCAGCCTCTCTCCACAGCACGAAGTGTCATTTCTCTTAGCGGTCTAGTTTCTACTCTTTGCACGAGTCGCATCTCATATGTAGTGGAAACCCCATATATGAATGCGAATCACCTAAATGCTGTATTCAACTTATGCTGTTGAAATCCTAATTTAAGAACTGGTATATAACTCAAACAAAATAAGTATATTGCAAATGTGATATATATAGCACATAAGCAAATATATACAGGTATATGGTATAATCGTACTTCAAAGAACACCATAAGACTGCAAAGTGCCCTATGTGCAATATGAAATGAACTGAGCATGTGATAAAAAACAATTTCTTATATATACAGCGTATAGTGAATGATGGCAAGAACCTCCATACTGTGAATATAAAGTCAATACAAAAAAAAGTCTCTCCAACTCTAAAATATGATGAAATAAACTCTGTGTTATGAAAAACAGTCAATGCTCATACGAATATGTATCCAATAACACTGAACCATGTGATAGCCACCAGAAGCAATCATATGCATACCTCCCAACTTTTAAACTTGAAAATGAGAGACATTTAAGGGGGGCAGAAGCCTGCGGCGCATAAAGCAAAAAAATGGGTGTGGCCAAACTACATTGGGCTACGCCACAATTGTGTGCAGTTCACACGGTTGTGCTGTGGTGATGTTGATTTTTAGGGGTTAAAACATAACGCCTTCCCACTACCCATCATTCACCCTCTGAAAAGCGATCTACTGCAAATTGCTCTTCAGAGGATGACACCAGTTTAAATGAGCACCTACTTCCCGTGACAGGCCAAAAGTGAGAGTTCCAGGGTTAGGACAAACCATAGAACACTTCCGAGGGATTATATTGGTCAGCTCTGTGTGTGCAGGAAGTGGGGCTGGGGGTGGTGACCACCTGCGCACAGCTAATCCACTCCCGAGAACTCAGATGGCTCTAGGGCAGCACTGCAGTGGCATCTGACAGACAGAGAGGCGGCAGACAGAAGGTACACGGGGGACCGGGAGGAGGGAGTGTAAGCTAGCGCACCCCCTGGACAAGTCACTGGAACCAAATTCTGGGACTGGGACTCAGCCATGATTCGCTGGGACTTACAGCAAATCCTGGGACAGTCCCAGCGATGGTTGGGAGGTATGTCCTATGTGCTCACCTCCATGTTAGACCTCAGAGGGTCACTGCAAATCCACTGGTATGGGATATCGTCTGCTTCACCAGCTGCTTCTACTTCAATAAGATGGATCTTCCAGAAAACAAGGCAACCATTAACTGGTAATTGTGCGGTCATGCAATGTTGTACTCAAAATTTATGTCCTTTTTTCCACACAAATAGAGCTTTCTTTTGGTTGTATTTGATCACCACTGGGCTTTTTATTTTTTGCAATATAAACAAAATAAAAAAATTGAAAATAAACCCCAATATTTTTTACTTTTTGTTATAGGAAACATCGAAAAAAATAAAATTTTGTCTAAAATTTTGACCAAAATGTATTCTGCTACATGTCTTTCTTAAAAAAAATCTCAATAAGCATATATTGATTTGTTTGCGCAAAAGTTATAGTGTGTACAAACTACGGTATACTGTAAATACTGGAATTTACGCAGCTTTCACTTTCTGATTGTCTATCACATTTCTTAAGGTGCTAAAAGTGTAAGAGCAGTACAACCCACCCCCCCAAAAAAATTACCCCTAATAAAATATAATATAATATAATATAATATAATATAATATAATATAATATAATATAATATATAATAATATATTTTATTCTTCTTTTTTTTTTTCTTTTTTTTTTTTACACAAAGGTGTCATTTAAATGATATATTACTCACCCATGCCATGGGTATATGTGGAATTACACCCCAAAATACATTCTGTTGCTTCTTCTGAGCATGGGGATACCACATGTGTGAGACTTTTAGGGAGCGGCCTAGCCACGTACGGGTGCTGAAAACCAATCACCGCCTTCAGGATTTTAAAGGGCGTAAATTGTTTATTTCCTCACTACCTATCACAGTTTTGGAGGCCCTAAAATGCCATGACTAGGGCAGATCAGAGCTCACCTCCATACTTAAAAGGGTTGTAAAGCTCCATGCATTCTATTAACAAGGGCAGGTCCAAGTCGCTCCCTATTATGTCCTTCCTACGCAGGCTGGTACAATTATCCCTGCAGAATCAGTTCAATGTGCACTGCACATACATTCCGGGCAAGTGCAACGTCACAGCAGACACACTGTTCCGTTTTAACTTCATTTAATTTTTCCAGCAGAAACCCGGAGCCGACCCAACGTCATCTCTTATCCTACCTTGGTCTCAGCTGACATTGGATTAAAACAGCACCTTCACAGCGCAACCCAGCTCATCAATCAATCCTTATCCCGCAACAAACTTAAGGCCTACCACACAGCTTGGAACGCCTTCTGCAAGTTTCTGGCATCCTGCCCGGCGGCAACGTCAACAGACACTAAGCACGTACTAGCTTTCATTTCATAGTGCCACACTTAATTGGCTCCATCACACAATACCATCAGACTATACTTAGCCGGCATCAGACACTTCCTGGCCTGACAGCATCCCGCAAAGCCATCCTTGTTCGCAACCCATGCGATCCGAGCCATCCTATGTGGCATTCAGAAGCAGCAGCCCATAGCTAACTCCAAACGCTTGTCTATCACGAGTACCATCTTCAGAGACATGTCGACCATCCTCTCTTGTTCCCCATTTGGCTTTCTTCCCAGCTTGGTCATTCAAGTGGCCATCTACCTGACCAACTATGGTTTTTGCAGCCTAGCGAGTTTACCTGTAATAGCCCTGCCAGCCAGGTACTGTGTAGATGTCACCTGGCTCACTTCCAAGATCATTCCTACCTCCATCTCACAGTATCCAAAACCCAGCAATCAGGCCCTGGGGTCGACATCCATCTTTTCAAGAGAAACAACATCTGGTGCCCAGTAGTGATTAGGGATGAGCCGAACACCCCCCTGTTCGGTTCGCACCAGAACATGCGAACAGGAAAAAAGTTCGTTCGAACATGCGAACACCGTTAAAGTCTATGGGACACGAACATGAATAATCAAAAGTGCTAATTTTAAAGGCTTATATGCAAGTTATTGTCATAAAAAGTGTTTGGGGACCTGGGTCCTGCCCCAGGGGACATGGATCAATGCAAAAAAAAGTTTTAAAAACGGCCGTTTTTTCAGGAGCAGTGATTTTAATAATGCTTAAAGTCAAACAATAAAAGTGTAATATCCCTTTAAATTTCGTACCTGGGGGGTGTCTATAGTATGCCTGTAAAGGGGCGCATGTTTCCTGTGTTTAGAACAGTCTGACAGCAAAATGACATTTTGAAGGAAAAAATTCGTTTAAAACTACCCGCGGCTATTGCATTGCCGACAATACACATAGAAGTTCATTGATAAAAACGGCATGGGAATTCCCCAAAGGGGAACCCCGAACCAAAATTAAAAAAAAAATATGACGTGGGAGTCCTCCTAAATTCCATACCAGGCCCTTCAGGTCTGGTATGAATATTAAGGGGAACCCCGGCCAAAATTTAAAAAAAAAAATGACGTGGGGTTCCCCCTAAATTCCATACCAGACCCTTCAGGTCTGGTATGGATTTTAAGGGGAACCCCGCGCCAAAAAAAAAAAAAAAAACGGCGTGGGGTCCCCCCAAAAATCCATACCAGACCCTTATCCGAGCATGCAACCTGGCAGGCCGCAGGAAAAGAGGGGGGGACGAGAGTGCGGCCCCCCCTCCCTCCTGAACCGTACCAGGCCACATGCCCTCAACATTGGGAGGGTGCTTTGGGGTAGCCCCCCAAAACACCTTGTCCCCATGTTGATGAGGACAAGGGCCTCATCCCCACAACCCTGGCCGGTGGTTGTGGGGGTCTGCGGGCGGGGGGCTTATCGGAATCTGGAAGCCCCCTTTAACAAGGTGACCCCCAGATCCCGGCCCCCCCCCTGTGTGAAATGGTAAGGGGGTACATAAGTACCCCTACCATTTCACGAAAAAAGTGTCAAAAATGTTAAAAATGACAAGAGACAGTTTTTGACAATTCCTTTATTTAAATGCTTCTTCTTTCTTCTATCTTCCTTCATCTTCTGGTTCTTCTGGTTCTTCTGGCTCTTCTGGTTCTTCCTCCGGCGTTCTCGTCCAGCATCTCCTCCGCGGCGTCTTCTATCTTCTTCTCCTCGGGCCGCTTCTTCTCTTCTGTTCTTCTTCATTTTCTTCTCCGGGCCGCTCCGCAATCCATGCTGGCATGGAGGGAGGCTCCCGCTGTGTGACGGCGCTCCTCGTCTGACAGTTCTTAAATAACCGGGTGGGCGGGGCCACCCGGTGAACCCCGCCCCCCTCTGACGCACGGTGACTTGACGGGACTTCCCTGTGACGTCACGGGGAATGCCACAGGGAAGTCCCGTCAAGTCACCGTGCGTCAGAGGGGGGCGGGGCCACCCGGTGACCCGTTATTTAAGAACTGTCAGACGAGGAGCGCCGTCACACAGCGGGAGCTTCCCTCCATGCCAGCATGGATTGCGGAGCGGCCCGGAGAAGAAAATGAAGAAGAACAGAAGAGAAGAAAAGAAGAAGAGAAGAGCGGGAGCCTCCCCCCTATGCCATGGGTGCGGAGCGGCCCGAGGAGAAGAAGATAGAAGACGCCGCGGAGGAGATGCTGGACGAGAACGCCGGAGGAAGAACCAGAAGAGCCAGAAGAACCAGAAGAACCAGAAGATGAAGGAAGATAGAAGAAAGAAGAAGCATTTAAATAAAGGAATTGTCAAAAACTGTCTCTTGTCATTTTTAACATTTTTGACACTTTTTTCGTGAAATGGTAGGGGTACTTATGTACCCCCTTACCATTTCACACAGGGGGGGGGGCCGGGATCTGGGGGTCACCTTGTTAAAGGGGGCTTCCAGATTCCGATAAGCCCCCCGCCCGCAGACCCCCACAACCACCGGCCAGGGTTGTGGGGATGAGGCCCTTGTCCTCATCAACATGGGGACAAGGTGTTTTGGGGGGCTACCCCAAAGCACCCTCCCAATGTTGAGGGCATGTGGCCTGGTACGGTTCAGGAGGGAGGGGGGCCGAACTCTCGTCCCCCCCTCTTTTCCTGCGGCCTGCCAGGTTGCATGCTCGGATAAGGGTCTGGTATGGATTTTTGGGGGGACCCCACGCCGTTTTTTTTTTTTTTTTTGGCGCGGGGTTCCCCTTAAAATCCATACCAGACCTGAAGGGTCTGGTATGGAATTTAGGGGGAACCCCACGTCATTTTTTTTTTTTAATTTTGCCCGGGGTTCCCCTTAATATCCATACCAGACCTGAAGGGCCTGGTATGGAATTTAGGGGGACTCCCACGTCATTTTTTTTTTTTAATTTTGGTTCGGGGTTCCCCTTTGGGGAATTCCCATGCCGTTTTTATCAATGAACTTCTATGTGTATTGTCGGCAATGCAATAGCCGCGGGTAGTTTTAAATGAGTTTTTTCCTTCAAAATGTCATTTTGCTGTCAGACTGTTCTAAACACAGGAAACATGCGCCCCTTTACAGAAACACTATAGACACCCCCCAGGTACGAAATTTAAAGGGATATTACACTTTTATTGATTGACTTTAAGCATTATTAAAATCACTGCTCCTGAAAAAACGGCCGTTTTTAAAACTTTTTTTTGCATTGATCCATGTCCCCTGGGGCAGGACCCAGGTCCCCAAACACTTTTTATGACAATAACTTGCATATTAGCCTTTAAAATTAGCACTTTTGATTTCTCCCATAGACTTTTAAAGGGTGTTCCGTGGCATTCGAATTTGCCGCGAACACCCCAAATTGTTCGCTGTTCGGTGAACTTGCGAACAGCCAATGTTCGAGTCGAACATGAGTTCGACTCGAACTCGAAGCTCATCCCTAGTAGTGATATTCGACTGCTTACTGTCGCTCCTACCCAGCCAGTCAAACTCTAGTCCCCTACTACCTTTCCTGACCAAACCCTTGAGTGGCTGCCAGTTCATCAAGCACGTTAGCATCCTCCTGCACAACCTAGGCCTTGACCCCATTCGATACTCTGGACACTTCTTCCGAATTGGAGCAGCCTCAGCTGCATCCCAGCACGGGGGTCCAGACCATATCATCAAGAGATTAGGCAGGTGGAAATCTGCCTGCTTTGCCCAGTACATCCCGAATCCTCAGGTAGAAATGTCGCACTCGCAAGCATTTACCAAACTTGCTCAGTAAATAACACTAAACCAATAAAGAGCTTTCACCCCTACCTGAATGTTTTTGCCCGTATGGCCAGTATGGTGGCCTGAATTTATGGGAGGAGTCGGGGTAGTATTTAAGCAGCCCACTCACCTGCGGTCTTTGTCAGTTCCTGTGCATGATACCCTCCCTCCCATTCCCTTTTCAGGGCATTTTTCAAATTCATTTCTCTCCACAAACATCTGTTACTTATCTTGGGTATGGACCCTTTTTTGGTATACCGACCAGCAGACCAGGGCACATATACACCACCTGAAGTGTATTAGAAACAGTACACCACAGAATGCACTGTAGATATAGGCTACACTGAATGCAGAGTGTATGTAAATATATATATATATATATATATATATATATATATATATATATATATATATATATATATATATATAATATATATATATATAATACACATATTAATACAAGACTGTGTATATATATATATATATATATATATATATATATATATAAATACACTGGGCTGCACTGACTGATTATCGAGTAAACACTGAATATATTGTTTATGCTAAATGAAGAGTATATATATATTAAATACACTGCCACTAACTGAATAACCTGCCTGCTTAACTCAACTCAACTCAAGCTATCTCTCTGTCCACGCCAACAACACTACACACGGCCTTCTATAGTGTGGGGCGTGGACTTAGTCCCCCTGAGCCATGATTGGCCAAAGGCATCCTGTCTTTGGACAATTATGGCTCAGCAGAGTGCGCTGTGATTGGCCAAAGCATGCAGTTCAGGTGCATGCTTTGGCCAATCATCATACAGCAACACACTGCGATGTCGCAGTGCATTATGGGGCGTTCTGCGGTGTTCGAATTTCCCGCAAACGCCCCATAAAGTTCGCTGTTCTGCAAACGAGCGAACACCCGATGTTCGATTCGAAATTATGTTCAACCCGAACATCAAGCTCTTCCCTAACAGAGAGGCAGGGATTCTCAAAGGTGTTTTAGACGTGGTCACACTGGCCATACTGCAAACCAGTGTCATGAGGACTCTGGGGGAGCAGTGCTAAGTTTGACATTCCCCATACAGAAGTGAAGACACAGCCATGGGCGTCTCAGGCCAAAGCCAAGAGGATACCTCATAGGCTGTAAGTCTATAGTTAAGTCACTGTCAATGTCATATAACTCCAGCTCTATTTGACACAGGTCCCCAAATTACCCTTATTTAATGTTCATTCTACCAGAAACAGCATACCTCTTCAGTGTACTAGAAGAATAGACACTGAGTCATATCACGTTGATGGAAGTTTGCATCTAGTTGAGACTGTCCTGAATTTAGAAAAACAGGGTTTTTTACTCTATGGCCCAAACAGGGTTTTCTTCAAATGGAGACCATTGCTCTTGTGTGTGCTGACACAGGTGATCTCCCTAAGGTGAATAAGAACAGAGAAAAGCCCCCAGGTCACCCTATAGTTCCAGAGAATCAAAATCTGACTGAAGGTGCCAGCAGATATGTTGATTACATCCTTCGTCCATATGTGCATAGTCTCTCATATATTGAGGATACACAAGACTTTGTTAATAAACTTTCAGACATTTCTTTGGAGGAGGACGTTTGGCTGGAAAGCCTTGATGTGGAGGCGCTCTAAAATAATACTAGACATAACTTGAGAGTTGAAGCATGTAAATACTTTTTGAATGATAGAGGTATATTTTTACAGAAACACACACATCTTGTTCTTCAGCTCCTACAATTTGTGTAGGAACACAATTTGTTTCTTTTTGATGGCAAAATTTACAGACAATGTAAAGGCACTGCAATGGGTTCATCTTGTGCACCAACATATGCAAATCTGTTCCTTGGGTGGTGGGAGTGTACCATAGTGTTCACAGAAGAGTTAGAACAATTTACTGTACATATTTTGCTATGAGTATGCTTCATTGATGATATTTTTATCCTTTGGCAGGGCCAAAGGGAAAGATTTGAGGAATTTGTAGCATGTCTAAATAACAATGATATTGGTATGTTTTTCATCAGTGAGGTTGATAGCGGCCCTGTTCATAGTACTTAACAATAGAGCTTGGTAGCTTCACAATCGGCCAATCAAGCACAGGCATACCTTAAAACAGGAGGAGTTATACAAATCTCAACGAATGAACAAAACCTAGGGGAGTGTATGGGCATGTCTGTCAGAGAGGTTACCTGGTTGGGCGCCGGTGCGCGCCGGGGCGCGTTGGCGCTCGTGCCTCTGTGCGTGCTGGGGCGCGTGTCCTTGGGGATGCTGGCGTGTCTGGGCTGACCAGCCGTGGCATGCGGGGTGGCGCCCGGGCGTTCGGGCGTGCGCGCGTACGTGCTAACGCGCGTTCGCGCTAGCGCGCGTCCGCTTGTGAGCGTTACCGTTGGCATGTCCGGTGGTGTGGGCGTGCACGCCGGCGTCGGGGGCGCGCTCGGGCGCGTGCGGGGGCGCGGCGCGCTTTGGCGAATCGGCGCGTGCACGTGCGCGGCGTTTTGGCGCCAATCAGCCTATTTAAGCCTGCCTCTACTCTGATCCGGTGCTGCCTGATCAAACAGCTCCGTGTCTTACCCCGTGATCATCTTGTCTTCCTGTACCCTCAGTAGTGTTTACCCGTTGTGACCCGGCTTGCCTTTGGACCTCCCTTGATTGCTGCCTGAACCCGACCCCGGCTTGTCTGACCTTGTTTCTGCTTTCTCCTTTGTACCGCTGCTGCCAGCCCGTTGCCGACCTCTGCCTGTGTGTGACCAGCCTGATAGCTCCTACTCAGCATCCGCTTCTTCCAGCCCTGAAGCTCTACCAGTTGCCTGCCAGACCATCTTGCTCCAGGATCCTAACTTCAGGCCCTCATACCACTCCGCATTCGTGGGCCTCCTGTCTACTCTATCAGGGGCCCTGAATCGGATACGTAAGGGAGCCTACCCTCTGCCCAAGCGGACTCACCTGTCTGGTAAGTGTGGGACCTGACAGTATCAGGCAGCCATGACTGAGTCCTGGCAGGGGGCCTCCCCCATGGATGAACTGTGCAGACATCTCGCGGGTCTTACCCAAGCTGTCAAAAGCCTACAAGAGGGCTATACCAGACTGGAAGGACAGGTCCAGGCCCTTTCAGCCCCTCCTCCGGGAGCAGCATCTGCTAATCCTGCTTCAGCACCTTCTGTAGTTATGCTTCCACCAGAACCACGGGTACCTACGCCCGAGAAGTTTTCCGGAGATCGTAGCAAGTTCCGGCGTTCCGTAACGCATGTGAACTATACTTTGCATTACAACCCCGTACGTTCTCCTTGGAGGCTACCAAAGTGGGGTTCGTCATATCCTTGTTAACTGGCGAGCCTCAGACCTGGGCCCATCATCTGCTGGAGCAAAAGGCCCAATCTCTTGATTCTCTGAGTGACTTTTTCTTAGCCATGTCTCAGCTGTATGAAGACCCTCAGCTAACAGCCACGGCAGAAGCCGCTTTGCACTCCCTTCAACAAGGCCTCAGAGCGGCCGAAGATTACGCCGTGGGATTCAGGCGCTGGAGCTCCGATACGGAGTGGAATGACGCAGCCTTGCGTCACCAGTATCGGCTGGGGTTATCAGACCCACTCAAGGATGAATTAGCACGGGTGGGGGTACCTCAGACTCTTGAAGAATTGATCAACTTGTCAATCCAGATTGACCGCCGCCTCAGGGAGAGACGCTCTGAGAGATCTGCGGGCCACCCACGCCTCACCTGGATGTTGCCCAGGGCTCCTAGTGCCCCGAACCAAGCTCCACTTGTCCAGCTTACTCCAGCCCAGGAACCCCCTGAGCCTATGCAGTTGGGACTGCTCCGTCCATCTCTGACTCTAGAAGAGAAGACACGCAGACGCTCACTCAATCTGTGCCTGTACTGTGGGGAGCCTGGACACTTTGCAAAAACATGCCCTAATAAAAGACGTAAGTGCCTGCCGTCCTCCTCGTTGTGTGCACCTGTCTTACCCAGTGTCGGTAACCACCTAACGTTTTCCATTATATTACAGCTACCTGGAAGGAACATCCCAGCACCGGTCATTATTGATTCGGGGGCATGTAGTGGCTTCATTGACCGGACTTTCGTCGAAAAACATCACATCCCTACCCAAACTAAAGCCCAGGGACTGGCAGTCTTTTTAGCGGACGGCTCCACCCTCCGCTCCGGACCCATTACCCAGGAAACGGTTCCCCTATTGGCCACCATTGGCCCGGAACATCAGGAACTTCTACGACTAGATGTCATCTCCTCACCCCTCTTCCCAATTATTCTAGGAATACCTTGGCTACAGGCTCACAATCCCAGTATCAACTGGTCCACGGGCAAGATCCAGTTCTCCTCTGAATACTGCAAACAACACTGCTTACGGGGGACTCCTTTAACTTCCTCCCAATGCCTGTGCTTGGACCCAGAAACCAAGTCCAACCAAGATCTTCCCGAACCTTACCGGGATTTCCTGGACGTGTTTAGCAAAAAGGGGGCAGAAACTCTTCCAGCACACAGACCCTATGATTGTCCAATAGAACTTTTACCGGGTACTGAAGTCCCTTTTGGGAGGATTTTCCCCCTAACTGAGCAGGAGCTGGGCACCTTGAAAACCTATATAGACGAAAACCTGAAGAAAGGGTTCATCCGTCCTTCCACATCACCAGCTGGGGCAGGCATCTTCTTCGTGGAAAAGAAGGATCACTCCTTACGTCCCTGCATTGACTACAGGGAGCTTAACAAAATCACTATAAAGAACAGATATCCACTACCCTTGGTTCCCGAATTATTTCAGAGGTTAGGATCTGCTACCATCTTCACTAAGTTAGACCTTCGTGAAGCCTATAATTTGATCCGCATAAGAGAGGGGGACGAATGGAAGACAGCCTTTCGCACTCGATTTGGACATTACGAGTACCTCGTCATGCCTTTTGGTCTGTGCAACGCACCGGCTACATTCCAGCATTTCGTCAATGACATCTTTCATGACCTCCTGGACTTATACGTCATTGTCTACCTGGACGATATCCTGGTTTTCTCTGCCTCCCTGATGGAACACCGCCAGCATGTACGAAACGTTCTCACCCGGCTTAGACAACATGGGCTCTACGCCAAACTTGAAAAATGCGAGTTTGAGCTCCAATCTATCCAGTTCCTAGGCCTGATCATTTCCCCTGACGGCATTAAAATGGATCCACAAAAAGTATCCGCTATCCTGGACTGGCCTGCACCTATAGACAAAAAGGGAGTACAGCGTTTTATTGGCTTTGCCAATTTCTATAGGAAATTTATTAAAGGATTCTCTTCGATCATAACTCCCATTACAGAACTTATTAAACAAGGAAGCCGGTTCTGCTGGACCCCCAAGGCACAAGAGGCCTTTGAAAAACTCAAAGCGCTGTTCACGTCAGCCACCATTCTCAAGCATCCCAACCCTGCCTTGCCCTTCATTCTAGAAGTCGATGCTTCCGAAGTTGCAGTTGGAGCTGTGCTCTCACAGAGGCAAGGCGCCAAAGCACTCCTGTACCCTGTGGGATTCTTCTCACGGAAACTCTCCCCTTCTGAGCAAAATTATGACGTGGGAGATCGGGAACTTCTAGCCATTAAAGCAGCCCTGGAGGAATGGCGTTATCTCCTGGAAGGTGCAGCACACCCCATTTTGGTCTATACAGACCACAAGAACATAGAGTACCTAAGAACGGCCAAGAGATTAAAACCACGACAGGCCAGATGGGCACTTTTTTTTTCCCGATTTATTTTCCATATTACCTATAGACCCGGATCCAAGAATGTCAAATCCGACGCCCTTTCCCGGATGTTTCCTGATTCTGAGAAGACCCTGTCTCCAGACACCATCTTGCCCTCCGGAAATTTCCTAATCCTACAGGAAGATCTAATCTCCCAAATCAGACGAGCCTCTATGGGAATGTCTCCACCTGCCGAAGCTTGTGCCAAAGATGGGCTGTTCTGGCTCAAGAATAAAATTGTGGTCCCTGAGGAGCTAAGAGTACGGGTGTTAAACTTGTGTCATGATCACAAACTTGCCGGTCACTTCGGCACACGGAAGACAACTGACTTTGTCCAACGCACCTTTTGGTGGCCTCACCTTACTAAGGACTGTAGAGAATATGTGGAGTCTTGTAACACGTGTGCCAGAAACAAAACGAGCCGGACAAGAGCATGGGGTTTGTTGAGACCATTACCAGTCCCAGAGAGACCATGGGACATGATCTCAATGGACTTTATCGTGGAGCTCCCCCCATCAGAAGGCTTTTCGTCCATTTTTGTTGTGGTGGATAGACTGTCGAAAATGGCCCATTTTCTCCCTATGAAGGGCACCCCTTCAGCCATGGAGACTGCTTCCATCTTTATTAAGGAGATTGTCAGACTACATGGGGTTCCGATCAACATAGTTTCGGACAGAGGCGTCCAGTTTACCTCCAGATTCTGGAAGGCCCTTTGTGGCGCCCTTGAAATTGAGTTGTCCTTTTCCTCGGCCTACCACCCTCAGTCAAATGGACAAACCGAGAGGACGAATCAAACCTTGGAGCAATACATCCGCTGCTTTTCTGCATTCTCTCAGGATGATTGGGCGTCCCTGCTTCCCATTGCAGAGTTCGTCTACAATAACTCACTACACTCAGCTACTAATCAATCTCCGTTTTATGCCAATTATGGTTTCCACCCATCCTTCTTGCCTGGACCATTTCCAGAGTGCCCTGTTCCCGCGGTTTCCAAAACTTTGGACTTTTTTTCAAACAACAACAAATTGCTGCAGGAAACCATGACCAAGGCTCAGGAGGATTACAAGAAAATCTTTGATAGGAAAAGATGGGGAGAACTTGTCCTGGAACCCGGCAATTCTGTCTGGTTGTCTACCGCTAATCTCAAGCTGGCCTGCCCGTCCAGAAAACTGGGCCCCAAATACCTGGGTCCGTTCTTGATTAAAAGGAAAATCAACAATGTGGCATATGAACTTGACCTTCCTAATTCCCTAAGGATACATCCAGTTTTCCATGTGTCTCTACTGAAACCGGTCACCCCAAATTTCTTTCCTGGTCGTAGTGTTGGTCCACCCAAACCTATTGTGGTTGATGGCGAAGAGGAGTTTGAAGTAGAGGCAATCCTAGATTGCAGAAGAAGACGCAATCAGGTTCAATATCTGGTAAAATGGAAGGGCTATGGACCCGAAGATAATTCGTGGGAGCCGGAAAATAATTTACATGCCAGAGAACTTCTGCAGTCTTTTAAAACCTCTCATTCCTCAAAGATGGCCCAGCTGGGCATCCGGAGTCTGCCCTTGAGGAGGGGGCACTGTCAGAGAGGTTACCTGGTTGGGCGCTGGTGCGCGCCGGGGCGCGTTGGTGCTCGTGCCTCTGTGCATGCTGGGGCGCGTGTCCTTGGGGATGCTGGCGTGTCTGGGCTGACCAGCCGTGGCATGCGGGGTGGCGCCCGGGCGTTCGGGCGTGCGCGCGTACGCGCTAACGCGCGTTCGCGCTAGCGCGCGTCCGCTTGTGAGCGTTACCGTTGGCTTGTCCGGTGGTGTGGGCGTGCACGCCGGCGTCGGGGGCGCGCTCGGGCGCCTGCCAGACCATCTTGCTCCAGGATCCTAACTTCAGGCCCTCATACCACTCCGTATTCGTGGGCCTCCTGTCTACTCTATCAGGGGCCCCGAATCGGATACGTAAGGGAGCCTACCCTCTGCCCAAGCGGACTCACCTGTCTGGTAAGTGTGGGACCTGACAATGTCTATGCAGGGGCAGTTTGTATGATTCCCTACCCCTTGTATTTCTAGGCTGTGCTTTCCAGTAAGACAAAGAAAGCCACATGGCTGGCTTAAGAACTCATGAACACTGCCCTCAACCACAACGCACATAAAGACTCCCGTTTTTACCGCGTGAATCCTTATTCTGCATTGTTCAGAGAACAACGCATACCAGGATTATACTACCATTCCTGAGGATGGGAGATTATCTGCAGGGACATGCCACAGCCCCTCCACGTGCTGATCAGACACACAGAGTGACACAAGCGTACATCCCCCCATAACCGATAATGTCTTTGCAGAGTGAACACATCCCCTCTAAATGAGGGTGCATCGTCTGTGCATTGCACAGGGGCCCTTCGCTGGCGGACATATCCCCACTCTGCAAACACTTCTCTGCATCCTCAGGAAGATTTCCACTACCAAACGGGCCTTAACTGGTGTCAGTCTGCCCCAGACCGCTCTTTAGAGCAGCCTGCAGGAGAACTACCACTAGGAGACACTGTGTCAATACATATTAAATACATTTTAATAAAATTTCCACAACAAGCGGTAGATACTGTTTTGTGAATTGAGCTCAGTGTGCTGCATTCAGTGCTGGGTACAGACCTCAGATAAAAAATGGCTCAATGCAGGGCCAAGCCTAGGGAAAGCTTCACTCTCCTCGGGCCCTTATTATTTTAACAGATGGGCATCACAGGATAGTGGGCCATAGTAGCGTTAGGGACCTGGGGCATCTCACAGGATATGTGGGATACATGTCCTGGTTGCCTTGCACTAGTGTGCCTCTGCGAGGTGGATTAGTGGGCTCCGGGGCTCAGCCCGGATCCACAGGACACTGGGATTTTGTTGAAATTCAGGGACAGTTCCACAGAATCTGGGATGATTGGTATGTATGAGTTTGGTCTTGGTCTTTTAAAGGAATTTGAAAAATAGCAAACTTACTGGCAGGATCACCTTGTGGAAATAAACAAAAAATCTTTTTTGGGTTTAATACCTCTTTACTTTCTCTTCCAGCTTGATAAATTAGGGTAATTGGCTCCCACTACTAAATAATAATAATATAGCCTAGTGAATTAAACCTTATAGTCTCATTTAAAGTTTACAGATGCCCTTGGTCTCTATCTGAACATTTGTTAATATTTTACTAAGAGTAAAGGGTATTTTGGGTGGCACAGTGGTCTAGTGGTTAGCACTCTTGCCTAGCAATAAAAAGGGTCACTGGTTCAAATCCCAACCACAACACTACCTGCCTGGAGTTTGCATGTTCTCCCTGTGCCTGTGTGGGTTTCCTCACACAATCCAAAGACATATGTTGGTAGGTTAATTGGCTTCTGTCTAAATTGGCCCTAGTATATGGTTTCCTCCCACACTCCAAAGACAATGCTGGTAGGTTAATTGGCTTCTGTCTAAACTGGCCCTAGTATATGAATGTGAGTTAGGGACCTTAGATTGTAAGCTCCTTGAGGGTAGGGACTGATGTGAATGTACAATGTATATGTAAAGCGCTGAATTGACAGTGCTTTACATATACTTAAAATTATTATAATAATAATAATTTTGCAAAGACTAAAGTTCCTCAGCAGCCTTTATTGCAAAGACACAGGACTGAAAGAAAGATATCACCGCTCTAGAAAGGTCAATCAGGAACAGACATCTCCTCCATGCTGGAAATAACAGGTGGCGGCAATGCTTATAATGAAGTAGAGAGAAAAAGTCCTGGACAGCCGCACTCAAAATAATGAATTACCTTTATTGAATGATGACCATAAAAGATACATGCCACAGCAGAAAATAGCAGGAAATCTGATGCATTTCACACTGTAGTCAGTGCTTAATCATAGCTAAGCTAAACAAAAATGGCAAAGCTCATTATCTACAGTGCGCTGGTCACTGGTTCTAGCCGTGGAATTGGCCT